>NC_065529.1:19620350-19683624 GCF_006386435.1 Epinephelus moara
AGTGAGCCTACGCCTCCCCCTGTCCAGCCCCCTCCATCACCTAGCCCCCCTCCCAAGCCTGTCACGCCACCTCCGCCTCCCAAGGTCTTTGTATCAGTGGGTTGTCAGACCGAGTATGACCCTATCTTCCCACCAATGCAGGCACGGATCACCTTTCTTCATCTTTCTCTTCTTTGACCTCCCTCTAAACTTTTACTTGAGCCTGTTTGTGGGTTATTTGGTTCAAATCCAAGCAGTTGCACCTCTGTATTTACGTGAGCTGTATAATTTCTTTGTCCTTTGGCTCTGTTGTCAACCACTGGTGTCCATCCTGCCAAGTTGCAAACGGTAGCCTCCTCTAAAGCTTTGTCTGAAATCCAGCCAGTCCAGGTTATAAGGGTTGCTGACATTCAGGCTGGAGAGACTGAGCCACTTTTCTAATTCTGACATCTGACGGCGCCATGGGCTGTTTGTTCAGAGTGGAGCGCAGAGTTTAAGAGCTTAGAGGCAAGAGGAGTGTAACCCCCTCATGTTCTCGTTACACTAACTGTCCTGCCATGCGCAGGAATGGTCGGCTCGCAGTGCAACTGAAACCTAATCTGCCACATGACAGCACAGTTACCACCACAATTATAGCATGTTCCACAGGACTTCCGTCAACAGGTCCCACTGGGTTAGATAGCAGCATGTTGAGGTACCATCCCCTCTTTTAGAACCCATAGTGTCTTTACTGGAATGATTTGGTGAAGACTTGTAGAGCAGAAGGTTGAAACGAGTGCTACAGTATAATTGCACACGTCGAAGGCTCAGTGAGATGACTGGCTATTTTATTTGTGTGTGAGAGAATACATGGAGCAGAGACGCTATTTTCTCTCTCAGTGGTATGCAAGAGTCATAAAGCTCCAATAACGACACCATCTGAGAAGGTTTGTGTTTGCTTACATTTCAGTAGCCAGACACATTCACACACACAAAAGTGATACTGGAGAGTCATAATCAAAGCCTACAAACATGCATTGGGGTTGATAAGAACATATTATATCCTGGTTGGTATGTCCATGGCTTGTCTTGGTATTTTCTCTCTGTCTGTGGGAAGGAGGAGATAGTTAACCACCATCTAGATTGTTTACTCATCGCACCACCATCAATCCTGAGTGGGACTATTGTAAGGCGGTTACATTAAAGAATTATATTACATATTGTTTACAAAATATGACAAGGAGGTAAGTCCAAAAAATGATCGTCCAAAATTATGTGAATAGTATAATGAAGCCAGTTTGGTTCCTCTCCATCAGATCCAGTCCCAGGGGAAGACATCTCCCACCGGTCCCCCCAAACCAGCCAACAAGCTGGACAACATGCTGGGAAGCTTGCAATCCGACCTCAACAGACTCGGTGTCCAGACGGTGGCTAAAGGTGTCTGCGGAGCCTGCAAGAAACCCATAGTTGGACAGGTGATAAAAACACTGAATTATGCACAGTGGAGACATCAGTTAGTGCACATACTGAATTCAAACTTGCATGCTTTTAGTTACATATGCAGTCATAATTTCTGTGTTTTAAAGACATTAATTACCAAGTGAAACATAATAGGCTTATAAAACATCACCATAGCTTTGATTTTGTTGAGATGTGGGGAAAGTAAGATTGCAAACCCAGATGCATTTGCCCGAGTTGGATTGGTTGTGCAGTGTTGGCTCATATTCCACATATCTCAGACTGTGCTGATTGCTTGAGGTCCAAGCCAGTCAATCTATCAATAATTCAGCTCTTATTTAATTGGCAACGAATAAGTGGAGCAATATAAAATATGAAGCTTTTATTCTGTGTTTTATTGCATTTACTAACTTACTTACTTTGAAACTTCTGTTTAAAGAAACACAAATGTTTTCTGTGAGTCGTGATCCTACTGAAATGTTCTGGGAATATTTGGAATGTATAACTGTTTTCTTTTTAAAATATTGAGCTCTGTGATGTGCATCTGCTGCTGACTGCATATCCCCTTTGCTTCTTGCATGCAAGGCTGCAGTGATTTTCTCTGATGCGCCAGGTCTTTCCCCTCAGAAGCTCATCTCAATTTAATGCACTGTGCCTCCCCACACCAGGTGGTGACTGCCATGGGCAGAACATGGCACCCGGAGCACTTTGTGTGCACCCACTGCCAGGAGGAGATAGGCTCCAGGAACTTCTTTGAGCGCGAGGGGCAGCCTTACTGTGAGAAAGACTACCACAACCTGTTCTCGCCGCGATGCCACTACTGTAATGGACCCATATTGGATGTTAGTAATGCATACATTAACACACACACACACACACACACTGTACAGCGCGGATGGGGGGATAATGATATTTATTTATTCATAACTTAATGGATTAAGGCCTTACTGGAAAAATCACTGCCTGTCGGAAATTGCCTTTATTTCTCAAGCAGACATTGAGAGTTGATTAGACAGACAGACAGACACACACACACACACACACACACACACGCACGCACACACTCTCAATCCTAGAGGCAGTAGAGGTAAGGGGCGTTGTAGTTGCTTTGTGCACATAGACTGTCTTTCTCACTACATGCTACACTCCTCTCTCTCTCTCTGTCTTGTCAGCACTCCTCATGATGACACACTTTTTTCAGATGTTTTTAGCCTTTGTTCTTACACACACATACACACCCTCAAATACACACAGCCGCATACACAGTGCCAGAGGTTCTGGGAGGGAAGTAGACAGTGGACATTAACCTGGGGAAAGGCCAACATGAGTTACTTCCAAGGTTTTCTAATTCACTGCTCCTTTATTTCTCTTCTTCCTTCTGTGTTTAGTAAGCCATTTGTGAACTTGGGTTTTTACTTAGGTTGCAGACAGGGCTGGGTGATGTGGAATAAATTAAATATCACAATATTTTTGACCAAATATCTCGATATTGCAATGAAACTGTAGGATTGACCATTGGCGTGTTCACAAAATATTTACACAAGATTTTTGATAAATAATCATCAGTAATTTGGATACAATGACAAAGTGAGTAAAGGCAAATAATAGAAAAGCTAGAGCAGTCTGGTAAGTTCAGAAAATTACATCTCTTTACTGTAATGCAGCCTTTAAAACCAGGAAGAGACAACCCTTTGGATATTACAGTATCCAAAATCTAAGATGATATCTAGTAGTTTCAGGTAGTATTTCGTTGCCTGAAGGAGCCACCGGAATTCTAATTAATAAGTAAAGGAAAAAAGTGAATTGCTCAATAGTTTTATGGTTTTGGACCAGATTTTTTTTTTTATGCCTGCGGGCTGGCGATAGCCGTGGCTGGAGACATTTATTTTGTTTTGTAGTTTGTCCTAACCTCTATCCCATTCTTGTAAACACGATATCTCAAGAACGCCTTGAGGGAATTTCCTTAAATTTGGCACAAACGTCCACTCAGACTCAACAATGAACTGATAAGATTTTGGTGGCCAAGGTCTCTGTGACCTCACAAAACATGTTGGCCATGACTCAAGGATTCATATGAAAATAATGGCCATTATTCAACATCATAATTCAGAAACAGAGGGGGAGACGTGTTCGGTTACTGATTTTGGTTACGCTAATCTTGGGTGTCAACTCTAATGGCTACATGAGTCTGGACAGACACAAATGTGAACTGTAACTGCAACCTGACTGTTTGGTGGAGGCACACAACCACTAGTTTCATTTAACGTAGTGGCCCATTTACATGCAGTGTTTTTGTACCCTGTTGTAGCCTTTTCAGTTAAGGTGCTCTGCATCTATCTGTCCAGATAATGAATGTTGAACATAGCCCTCCCACCCTGCTTTTTCAACACTGCATCCCCTGGTGGCAAAGCCAAGAATCGCTTGTTCTCCGACATGTAGTTAATAATGAGTAATTCTTGCCCTGCTGCAGAAACTCAGCAGCTGTGGATGTTTTAAAATCTTGTGTTACATGGACAGTATGAATGTGCTTCCAGCTGAAGCTGTTGAGAAATGCTATCAGGCCTGGAAAACATGAGGTAACAGTCAGAGCATTCCAGCACCTCCCACACTGCCTCTGTGGACCGTGTCTGCCCTCTCCTGGCCTCTGACTTACTGATGTATTGGTTTCCCCCCCACAATGACAGACATGCTTGTACTGTATGCTCACTCTCTTGTAGAGAAACATGAGGAACCACCGTTTTCCCCAGCTGTTTGTGTGTCACACCCCTCTGCAGAAATTGAATGACTGACCATTTGGTTCTCCTTTGTTTCACAGAGAGTAGTGACTGCTTTGGACAAGACTTGGCATCCAGAGCACTTCTTCTGTGCCCAGTGTGGAGCCTTTTTCGGACCAGAAGGTACCAAAAGATCATCAATAACTAACAGCACGTGGCTTGTGTAGACAAAGAGCAGTGCTGCATTTTCATTATCAAAACAAGATCGAGGAGAGAGTCACTGTGTGTCTTTGCTGCCCTCTAGGTTTCCATGAGAAGGATGGAAAGGCGTTCTGCAGAAAGGACTACTTTGACATGTTTGCCCCTAAATGTGGTGGCTGTGCTCGTGCCATCCTGGAGAACTACATCTCCGCTCTCAACTCACTCTGGCACCCTGAATGCTTTGTCTGCAGGGTGAGTCACTTGACATACCTAAAAAGAAATTGGCCATTTTTGTGTCAACCCATCATCATGAATTCTACCCCTTCTCTTCTGATTTTCCAGGAGTGCTTCACCCCATTCATAAACGGCAGCTTCTTTGACCACGATGGCCAGCCGTACTGTGAGTCGCACTACCACGAGCGGCGCGGCTCGCTGTGTTCCGGCTGCCAGAAGCCCATCACCGGCCGCTGCATCACAGCCATGGGCAAGAAGTTCCACCCAGAGCATTTCGTGTGCGCTTTCTGCCTCAAGCAGCTCAACAAGGGCACCTTCAAGGAGCAGAACGACAAGCCCTACTGCCAAGGCTGCTTCATTAAACTCTTCAGTTAGACTGTGTGTTTGTATATAAATGTGTGTGTACATGCATCTACACATTTATGTCTGAATGCACGTGTGTGTGCACTCACGTGTCTAGCATGAATGAGTCAGTGAAGTGTTTTTTGAGAATGAGGGCGTTGGTGGATCACATCCTTAAGGTGAGAAACGTCTCTCACTATTGACCCCTGACACTGAAGGGACTTCCCTGCTGTCCAACCTCTCAGGCTTGGCGTTTCACACTTTTGCTAAAGACATTTTTAACAAAGCCCAAAGAGATTTTTATTTAGAGTTTTATTCCTGTGTGCAGCAAAGAAACTACGCTTATTTCCCCCTCATGCGTGTGTACATATATGAGCAAATGGGTGTCGAATTAACACTTCCCCAGAGCCCTGATTTGTAAATGATTTACTCCCCCCATTGCAGGGCAAGACTTTGCACCCTATGGTGGTTTTATGCAGTTAGGAGACAGCTGCTTGATTGCATGGACCATGGAGAGTTGAGCAGGTTTGGAATATGTTGAGTGTTTAGTGTTAAGCCAATGAGTGTTGGAATAATCTATGAAACAAAATGTATTTTTCTAGCTTTGGAAACTATTGAGGTGCCATTTTAAAATATAACCATGAAAACACTCCGTATGTACATGCACACACACACACACACACACACACACACACACACTGAACTCCTCCGTCTTCTTCTTCACATCTTTAGAATACCAGTTCAAACTCTTTGCACACTCCAACACCAGATCTCTTGATGAGACCGTCTTAAGGTGCATTTAAAGGTGTCGGCGAGATATTAGTCCTTATTTTTCTACTGTTTTACTATGAAAATGAACCCGGGTGTTTTCTCAGTTTTAGCGTACATTACACTCACATTTGTGCTCTTGTAGGTTGATTATTTCCCATTGGGAGTGACATCAAACATACACATCAACACATGGACTTTTTTCCCTGTAGCAACTTTGTTTTTACTTTCCTACCGCAAAGTGTGTGTTGTGTCATTTACATAAATGCTCAAATAAAATCAAACAGTTGCAACTGATGATGATGAAAAGTAGGTCAATAAGAATAATATTGTACTACAGTTATTAGTGTTGAACTTGTGGTGCAATGTAAAACAAGCCAAAACAGAGCTGATTGTCTTTACCCCACTTTGAAAAGTGGAGATTTTCCTGCTGTATGTACCCACACAGAATATATTCAGACGAATTTGATTCAGAATAAACAATGCTTCAGTTCAACTTTTTTTTCTCCATATTTTACTATTGCTACTGTTGTGACTGTATCACTGTATTAAATCTATTAATAAGGCTGGTTCAAGATTTAAAACATGGTTGTGCATTTGGATGAGAAGCATGCTTTCTTTTACGTGGAGTTTTATCAGCACTCGCTGCCAGTCGCTGTTACAATCAGAATCTAAATTTGTATACCTGTAATATGCTCGACTTTGTGACAGAACTGTGTTTTGCCACCGTTTTGATGAAAATATACATATATATATTTTTGAGCTGTTTGGGCTCACACTGATATGCAAAGAGCTGGCTCTATTGGCATGTAGGCTAACAATAGTTTACCCTGTTCTCACACACACGACACATACCAGCTTTGATTCCAGTGTGTCACACTTCCAAGGAAACGCAGCCCTTATTACCTTTTTATTATGAGTCATGAACTATGATCCTGCTGTCTGGGTTGATGACAGCGCTTGGCTCACTGACAGAAGCTGGATGTTAGTTTGAACTGGTCAGGAATCAGAGTACAGGGCCAAGCCTCTAGCAAACCTTATGTAATGACTCATCTTTATTTTACATGTAGCGCTGTTTTGCCGCATATATGAGACAATGAGTGTTCTTTTTTGGGGGGGGGGGGGGGGGGGGGGGCGATGGCGATATTGCTTGTCTTTAATTTTGATCACAATGTGTGTGTCCACATTCAGACTGTTTTTACTTTAAGATGTTTGCTCATGTGCCAAATGTGTCAATGCAATAAGGTCTTATACACTGTGGAGTTTTCAACCTTTCCTGTGATTTGACTCTTTATGGGCTGAACTCTGGGAGAGGCTTCGTCTGCTGTGGTGCATCTTAACTCCAAACACCCGAACGTTTACACTGTAATTAATAGACAAGCCAAGGAGAAACAGTCTGTACTGAGTCATTCAGCAGTACAGTATAGTGTACACTTGTAGCTGATTCAGATTGACAGGAAGTAGCAGGGGGAAATGAACAGGAATTATGAGTTAATTTTGCCCCATATGTATTTATCTGCTTACAGTATATTGCCTTATAGTTTTTGCTTCTGTCAAAGAATTCATGAAAAAAAACAAAGCCTTTTACTGTTATAATGAGATTAAGTGAACTTTGCTTTGTAAATGGAGACATTCATGTGATCTTTTACCATTTGAGTTTTGTCATGAGCCACAGATTTGACTGGCTCTGTGTGGGTGGGGTGTAAGCCTATGTGGGTCCTGATTACTGACTGATTATAACTGCTGCAAATAAAATAAGTACTTTATTTCAGGCAATGTTTGGTGATTTCTCTTTTCGATCATACCTTTTACGTTTCAGTGTTTCACATTAAACCAGATCTTAAAGAAACACTTCACCCACAAAATGACCAGTTGTTTATCAGTTATTCATGTTGTGTTACTGTTACGAAAACTTAATTAAGAAAGTACTGAGCATACAACTGGATAAGTGAGACTTGGATTATACTGCACAAGTTGTGTGACAGTTTGTGAACAGATGTTTTATATAGTTTTGCTATGTTCGTTGTTTTCCATGGAGGCATGTAATAACATATTTAAGGTAACAATGCATGATTGATTTACATAAAAGCTGTCATTTTATGGGTGAAGTATTCCTTTAAGCATACAGGAATTTCCAAAAAAAATTAAAACACAGTATGTGTAATAAAATCAGTGCTTTTTTTTTTTTTTTTTTTTTTTAATTGTAAAATTTTAGAAAATAGTTTACAAACATTGATTTTAGCTATCAGTGAAATGAACATGTTACCAAAGCATGATGTATAAGAACAGAAATGCCAGCCCTGCACAAGCAGTCTGTTTGGCAAAGAGGTACAAAATCAGAAATGTCTGTCAAAACATGTTATAAGGTGTGCTTTGCATGACAGTTGAATTAGAGCATTTGTACTGATTCTCAATTTTTTGGTTTATGACTCCTTAAAATAAAGGGATGCTCACCTTAAGTGAGAGAAAAGATACCATCATTTTGTGTTGAGGAAACATGTTATTTCTTAGTTCCTGACCTTTTAATTATCTCATGACCCCTAACATTTATTTTGTAACCCCTTGATAGGGGTAGAACCCCAGCTTGGGAGCCACTGATTTAGTTGAACAGTGGGGAGTAGGTCAAGGCACTACAGATGCCTCAATCAAGCAAATGGACTAACGCTCAGTGAGCACCATGTGAATTTTAAGTTTGTAGATACATTTGAAATAAATGCATGTTCAAAAAATTATTCTGAAGGTCAAAACCCCAGACATTAATTTGATCCCAGCAGGTTTTTCACTGGTCAAACAGCAATATGACAACAATGCAACTGGCCTGCGAAAACACAGCGATTCAATTCATGTGACAAGCACAAGATATCACATCAATCCTGCGAGGAGAGGTTGTGACCTGAAGTCTGTGCTGTGTGAGAGCCTGGAGCTTGCCAGTGAGCTCAGACAGGTGTGGTCGTCTGTCCAGAATCTCCAAGTATTCCAGGTCCCGCAGCTGGTGAAGGTGTACGAAATCGCTCTCTGGTACATGTTCATGGCGAAGTTTGAGACTTCTGAGCTTTGGAAAAAGTTGTGGGATTTGAGCTGTGTGAGCTCCCAAATGTGACGGCCAGGGGTCTATGTGAAGGTGCAGGAGATCTGGTACCTGCACTGCTACGGCTGCCATGTCCTCTGAGGACAGTCCCGCAACACACAGTGTGAGACTGGTCACTGTGGCTGGAATGGCGGTGACATAACTCCCAACAGACGGGCCCTTAGAGATGGCCAGGGTTGACAGTTGAGGGAGGTCACTCAGCCATGTTTTCAGGTGAGGGTCATAAGATGGTGACAGTCCTTCACGTGAATATCTGTAAAAAACAGCAAGACTCTTCAGATCAGGCATCAGCCTCATTGCATCTCCCGGTAATGAACGTTCCATGCAGTCGATCAGTTCCAAACTGGACAAGACTGCTGCAGAAGCAGCAACTCCTCCTAACTTGGGACATCGGTTAGGTCGGTAAAGTCTGTGACAGGCGCACATTCTCTGCAACATGGACAATGAGAGATGCTTCAGCTTAGGCAGGCAGGTGAGTATGGAGTGAACCATCCAAATTGTTTCTTCAGAGATTCTTATCCCATGACAGACCAGAGATGTAAGGTTTTTAAACTGGGAGATGACAGCGATGAAGCTGTCCATTGCTGTGGTGGGAAACCTAACATCACACATGCTGAGGTGAGTCAGTTGCTGGGGTTGGTTCACTGTGGAAGCATCCAGCAAAAGTGAAGTGGGACTGTTTCTAATAGCCAGACGCTTTAGATTTGGAAAGTCCTTTAAGCAGTCGAGGCTCGCTTGGGAGCTTTGGTCCATCACTACTGTGCTGAGAGCAGGAAGGGACAGAGCAAGCTGTTTCCAGTCTTTGGCGCTGGTGCTCCTCACCACCACACTGCTGACTTTCCTGCGGCGAAGAGTGGCCCAGAACTGACTGTTGTAAGAGCCTTTTGGGAAACACAGGACTACTGACCAGTCTTTCCAAAGAGATCCGTGGTCGACAAGTTTTTTGAAATACTTGCAGGATGCCCGGATGCTAAACTTGTCTGCAACTGACAGATACCCGAAAACGTGGTTCCAGACCTCTGACGGAAGCTGTAGAGCTGGCTCTGCCATCGTTTTGCTCTGCTGTGTTAGCTAGCTGGCTAACAGGCTATATCAGTACGAGCTGCCGTAAACATTAGTCTTGACTGAAAGGCAGAAACGTTATTATTTAGACCACACTTGTTGTTACAAGTTGTCACCGGATTTCCTCAGTGAACTGTGACTGTCGGTTGTAGTTTTGGACTTCCTTATAGCGAGAGCTTGGCAACAGAAATGATTGACAAGCAGCCATCCAATAGCTGTGTAGCTGCCGCCCATAACTCTCTAGTGATTGGTCACTTGCTCGGCATATATATCCTTCACGCGCCCTTCCTCTTCCTCTTTCTTTCACGCGACCCTATCGTGAACGGTAAGGATTTTCTCTTGCCCTCTCTGAATACCATTCAAAAAGTGAATATTCCGTCAAATTATACCAATCTGAGTTTTGGGATTTACGAAACAAACACTTAAAGCACCTTGAAATGTTTTGTGTCCTGCCTGTTACATTGCGGCGGCTAGACGTAAGCTAGCGCGGCCTGTTAGCTTGCTAATAGCCGGCTAACGTTACGTTAGCTGTCGACCACATGTGAAAGGGTACTACGCAGACTATGGTTTGTGTGTTTGTTTTTTTAAGTACATCCATTAATGTTTTAATTCTTTTGTTGCAGGTACTACCTTGTCTTTAAACCAGCTGTTAAGCGGTCCTTGGAAGCACTGCAAAGATGCCCAGGGAAGACAGGGCCACGTGGAAGTCCAACTATTTTATGAAAATCATCGTAAGTAGGACTTGGCTTACGTAAGTTTATATTAACACACTATCTAATCTGTTTATATACGTTTCATAGCTGTAAACATTTAAGTATTTATAATTCATATTTATTCTATTTATAGCAACTCCTGGATGACTTTCCAAAATGCTTCATCGTGGGTGCAGACAATGTGGGCTCCAAGCAGATGCAGACCATCCGTCTGTCTCTGCGTGGCAAGGCTGTGGTGCTGATGGGTAAAAACACCATGATGCGCAAAGCCATTCGTGGCCACCTGGAGAACAATCCTGCCCTGGAGAAGTGAGTTTAATGTGGCCTCTACATTTGCTGTCTTCAGTTGTCATGTAGCAGGATAAGTTACAATGCAGCTTGTGTGGTACTGCTTTGTCGTTCCCCCTGCAAACAATAACCTGTTTCCAGCTATCCCTGTCTGTCTACTTCCCCCGACAACCAGGGACGCAAGGTTTCAGACACTTTACAACTTTTCCTCTTTGTAGAAATGACCGCCTGCTGACATATCTAACAGGTGGTTTTATGATTTGATAGGCTCCTGCCTCACATTAAAGGAAATGTGGGCTTTGTCTTCACCAAGGAGGATCTGGCTGAGGTCAGGGACATGCTGCTGGCCAACAAGGTATGAACGAGACCTTAAACATTTTACTCAAACATCAGTGCTAGCAAATGACTCTTGAAGGTAAAGTCAAGTGCAGCTGTAGTCAGTAACACTATAGGAGGAATTTAGTTTTGTACACGTAACACCAGTATTCATAGACCCTCTTGAGATGCAGGATAAGTTACAGTGCAGCTCGTGCAGTGCTGCTTTGTCGTTCCCCCTGCAAACAGCATCCTGTTTCCTCGCTATACCTGTCAGTCAGCATCCCTTGGCTGCCAGGCACGTAAGGTTTCAGACATTGATTCAAAAACTGAATCAAAACTCTCCTTAACTATGTTTAAACCTGCCCTCGACTCAAATGGAGCTCTTGCAAAGTATTATACTAAACTAACGCACTCTAATGACCCAGGTGCCTGCAGCTGCCCGTGCTGGAGCCATTGCCCCTTGCGATGTGACTGTGCCAGCCCAGAACACTGGTCTGGGTCCTGAGAAGACCTCTTTCTTCCAGGCTCTGGGTATCACCACCAAGATCTCTAGGGGAACCATTGAAATCTTGGTGAGTTTGAAAACTGTTATACTGGGGTGTGGGGTTTCACTGTCTAATTGACAATCAGTTTGGGGTGCCCCATGCTGGATAGCTATGAAACCAATGTACATCAAATTGTTTGCACAAGTAACTAACTAGTATTTCTGTCCCCAGAGTGACGTCGGTCTGATCAAAACCGGCGATAAGGTTGGTGCCAGCGAGGCCACACTGCTTAACATGCTGAACATCTCACCCTTCTCCTACGGACTTATCATCCAGCAAGTGTATGATAATGGCAGTGTTTACAGCCCTGAGGTGCTCGACATCACAGAGGCTGCTCTGCAAGCCAGATTCCTGGAGGTGAGATGCTGTTTGTGTGAAGGCAGTCCTTACAACTAAATTGAGATCACTGGGAGTCATGTTTGTTTGAAATATCTGTACATGCAATTTGATCACTATATAAAACTTGTGATTTATTTAGGGTGTGAGGAACATCGCTAGCGTGTGTCTGGAGATTGGCTACCCCACATTGGCCTCTGTCCCCCACTCCATCATCAATGGCTACAAGAGAGTCCTGGCTGTAGCTGTGGAGACTGACTACTCCTTCCCCCTGGCAGACAAGGTATGCACATTAAACCAGTACTTGTCACATTAATTTACATGCAGGCCTCAGTGTTTAATCATCATTTAATTTGTTTTGCATGACAAGGAAACGACTAGGTATAAATGGAATACTAACTTTGTACTTTGTCTTGCAGGTCAAGGAGTTCCTGGCTGATCCATCTGCTTTTGCTGCTGCCGCAGCACCTGTAGCTGCTGCTGCTGAGACTGCTGCTGCTCCAGCTGCTAAAGAGGAGGTTAAGGAGGAGTCTGAGGAATCGGATGACGATATTGGCTTCGGTCTGTTCGATGGCGACTAAACGACCAATAAACTAACAGTCGAATAAAACCATGATTCAATAAAGTTTCTCATCTCCACCCGCCTTATCTTTTTTCTTTTTTTCCCCATTTTTGAAAGGCTGTATGGTGAAACTACCATTGTGTGCTATACCTTATGGTCATAACTGATGCACATTGGATGGAGACTATAAAGGAGTGAAGTAGTTCTGATTTGTAGAGGGTTAAATATGTAAGGATGCTCTAAACGGGATCCAAAGTTAAGAGAATCTTCACTTTTTGATACAGTCCACCATGGGAAGTAGTGTTGGATATTGCGTAAACATTGTCTTAATGGGAGAATGTGTGACGAAGCCCGAGACTTCCGTTTGGGCGTGTCATACTTCAAAATAAAAGTGAATCTAAAGGTATGTCTTCACTATAAAGTGGAGGCTAATGTTTTTCTACAACAACTGAGCAAAGCCGAATACATAACTAGAAAGTAAAGGGAAGTACTGTCAGCAGTCACACCAAAAGTGAATAAGTGAGACAGATCGTTTTGGTTTAAAGATTAAGGAGTACTAATTTTGACTGGCATTGAGCTGTCATTAATACTACCCTGTATAGTTAATAGTCAATAAGAAACTTATCTGTGGCCGGGCTGAGCGACTGCCATTATTTGTCACTGAGTTTACTAAATGGCTTTAAATGTTGGTGGCTCGTCAAAGTGTTTAGGTAGAATTACATGGTATCCTTAAACCACGTGTAGTTTCAAACTATTCAAGTGAGGGCACCTGTTACAAAGACAAAGAAACATATTTAATAGAAACATAATGTATTATTACACTTAAACCATCGCTGCCTTTGTGCAAAAGCCTATTTTATTCTGAAAACAATGGACCGGAAGTCGTACTGGGCTTGTGCAGTTAGCTAAGATCGGATGCGCCGCAGCCTCCGGGGAGTCGTCCACCATGGCTGAGGTAAGATTTGGGGGGGGGTTATTCATTTTAAAGATTGACATGTAATTTAATACGTAGTTATTTAACAAGTTAAGGATGATTTATTGATTTGGATAATGATAAAGGCTAAAATTGCCATACTTCCCAGCGGCGTTGATGGGTCAGCAAACGTAAGCTAACGTGATATTAGCTAGCTAACGTTACCCCCATAACATAAGCGATTCGTAGATTTAATATCTTATTCTATTAAGTTACACATCGTAGTATTGTTTCATAATTTCCAGCATCACACAGGTAATGTTAGTATTGTCACCGGTTTAGTGATATAAACACAGACATTAGCTGTTATGTAGCTGTTAGCTTGATAATAATGTTAGCCTGTGTAGCGAAGTCTTTAAAATCGGCCAGATATTAGTATGAGTCTTGTTTTTCCTCAGAGTTTTCAGAGTAGCTAGCTTCACAGTAGGTGCTATTGTTCCAACCCCAGATACCTGTTCTTCACGAACGACATACATTTTGATTCTCTGTCCAGACCCACAGCTTACAGGACCTCCAGCAGCCAGCTGTCTCCTCCAAGGTGTTTGTCCAGAGAGACTACAGCTCAGGAACCATCTCCAAGTTTCAGACCAAGTTCCCCCCTGAACTTGAGTCAAGGGTATATCCAGGATTTACATGTATGAATATGAGTGTTGAATGAATGTTAATAGATTGTGTATAATATCTAAACTGCTTGTGTGGTTTCAGCTTGATAAGCAGCAGTTTGAGGAAACCATCCAGACTCTGAACAACCTGTATGCAGAGGCAGAGAAACTAGGAGGGAAGTCTTATTTGGAGGGCTGCCTGGCGTGTCTAACTGCCTATACAATATTCCTCTGTATGGAGACGCACTATGAAAAGGTAATATTTTCGTCTCTGGTGGGTTTGACAGGTTTAGATGTTGATGTATATCTTAAATCTGTGCGCTGCTGTCTCTCTGTGTTTAGGTGTTAAAGAAGATTGCGAGGTACATTAAGGACCAGAATGAGAAGATATATGCTCCCAGGGGGTTGCTGTTGACTGACCCCATAGAGAGAGGCCTCAGAGTTGTATCCTTCACCTGAACAGCTGGGTAGAAAAGTACTGAAGTTATACTGATTAACAATCGGCTTACTGGTAGGATTTGGCGATGTTGCCTGTCTCATCTATAAATATTTCCATCTACACCTGGCCAGGTTATTCTTTGATGTGCACCTAATTTTACACACCTTTTCTAAACAAACTAGTGCTTCTCAGCCTTAAAAATACGATCCTTCGCTCTAGAAGTTACTACATTAAACATAGATGGTTGTTTATGCTAAGGAAAGAACACTTACTGTTATTTATATGAGACGATGTGCATGTAGCATTGTGTATTTTCCCTAACTTGTCTTCTAGGTTGAAATTACCATCTTTGAAGACAGAAGTATTGGATCTGGAAGATAAAGAACCTTGGGGTATGAAGTCCTTCTGATGTCATTGTAACGAAGAGTCGTGTCCACTGGAAAGAAAATTAGGATCCCCAATTTGACGTTTTTGCATTTAACTTAAGATAACTTAAGGGTTTTCCCAAAACATCAGCTACAGGGCTTGTTTTTTTAGTTGCAGTCAAACTGAACTGACCACTTTTAATTTCATTATTTTATAACAAGTGATCAGTTAGCTGGATATTTACTACCATCTAACCAAAACATGAAATAAACCCAAACCTTGAAATCTCCCTTTTCTATACCATTTAGCTATTCTTAATCCCTAACAGAATATTCTCTTTTCTTTCTGCCTCTCCGTAAAGGCCGATGGCTCTGACCAGATACTCTCCATCTGTCTGGCAGCACATATAAACATGTCTGCTACACCTGAATGGATGTATATAATTTTGATCTGATCGGTTTCTCTGTTATTTATAAGTATTCTACTGTCTGCCTATGTCTGTATGTTTGTAAATGTGTTTTCATGGTTTTTTTTTATACATACGATGATGTACAAATCACATCCTAGTTGATCCAGACCAGTCTTTGTGAAGAGTGCCATTGTGTTATATGCAACTTTTTGATCATGGTAAAAAATAAGTGATTTGACTTGTGTGTTTTTGCAAATGATATAAAGTCAAAAATGTCTAATCACCGAGAACTGTTATAGGAAATAGGTAGGGATGAAGTTATTGGCACAGTCTGTAAACAGTAATCTGGTATGGGCAGTGCTCCAGAGTATTGACATGATGGTTATAGCCTTTGTTGAGGCAATTGTTTTCTTATCTGTGCATGACTCTGACTTTTTGTGGAGGGGTTCATTTCATGTGAAACATGCACATTGAAAGTTCTGCACTGTATTTTTTTCTGTGACTGAAGATGGAGCATGTTTACTGTTAATTAATCCATCACAAAGTAACAGCCTGACCCAGTAGATTTTGAGAAATGTCCATCTCTGTCTCTCTCCTAATCATGCTCCATTACATGTTTCTCATAAGATCCACACAACCACAATGTGATTGTGTGAATGTTAGCTCCTTTTTCAGCATCACCAAACACCACAGAAACCTTAAACACCCTCAACTCCACAGATGATTGCTATTGTTGGTGTTTGATACAACTGTTGTACTTTTCTTACAAATATTGTTCTGTTTTATCTCAATAAATATCATTTTCCTGAAATATGTATAGCTGTTGGTGTTTGACTTTAGTTCTAAAACTGGTATTTGATTTGAATAAGTATTACCACATAGATTCTAATTGTGTTTTTTGCTTGGTTTAGCTTGTATTTTAGACAATATATGGATTCGCTAGATGACTAGTGAAGTTTTAAATAAAAATGCAACTAGTACTACTAGTGCTACGAGTACTACTAGTGGCAATTTTGAAAACCTTTACCAATAGTACTAGTACTACTAGTAGTCAACAAAATGTTAATAAGGAGGCGGATATGGGGGCATACAAGGAGCCTATTTCAAAATAATTGCTCTTCTTCGCCGCTGAAATGTGTTTCTTGTGGCTGTCAGCACGTTATCTTCATTCTTCTGTGATGCCAGTTCCCGTCTTGCTACGTCAAGCGCATTCCAAACGCAATCAATAACATTATTAAAGCCACTTCCTGTGGCAGCTTCATGTGAAGTATGGCTCATGTCACCAGAAGTGCCGGCGGCCATTAACATTATGTCAAGATGTTTGCTGCCACCCTCTAGTTATACTAGTTATACTATATCTGTGTGGCCAGTGTGCAATGTGGTAAACAAAAGACAACCAATGCACTCCACTTTTGGCAGCAAGACTTACCTGCATCAAAATTCATATCATCATTTAGTTTTGGCTTCATTTAACATCAGCCCATACATTCATTCATTCATTCATCTTCTAACCGCTTCATCCTCTTGAGGGTCGCGGGGGGGCTGGAGCCTATCCCAGCTACATCAGGCGAGAGGCAGGGTACACCCTGGACAGGTCGCCAGACTATCGCAGGGCTGACACATAGAGACAAACAACCATTCACGCTCATATTCACACCTACGGACAATTTAGAGTCACCAATTAACCTAGTCCCCGTGGTGTAGATTATCAGATAATAATAAAAACAGAATCATCTTCAGGTCAGTTTACAGTAGAAACACTCTCTTACTTTGTGTCTGAGGGTCCAGCTTCATTACTGAACAATGGAGGAAGATCTTTACTGCGGNACGCTCACATTCACACCTACGGACAATTTAGAGTCACCAATTAACCTAGTCCCCAATCTGCATGTCTTTGGACTGTGGGAGGGAGCCGGAGTGCCTGGAGAGAACCCACGCTGACACGGGGAGAACATGCAGACTCCCAGCCCATACATATTAAATATTATTAATTGCAGTCTGTCATCTTTAAATGCCATTTATTTGGTGTGTCATATTCATAATAGGGCAGGATAATCCCTTGGACCACAAATACTGCAAAGTATGGCTGCAACTAACGATTATTTTCATTGTCGACTAATCTGTCTATTATTTCTTCCATTAGTCGACTAATCATTTTATCGAAAAATGTGTTAAAATGTTGAAACATGTCGGTCTGTCTCTCCCAAACCCCAAAATTATGTCATCTAATGTCTTGTTTCATACTCAAGCCAAAGGGTTTTAGTTCACAAACCGATTAGTCCGCTACTAAAATAGTCGATTAGTCACCAATTAGTCGACTAATCGTTGCAGTCCTACTGCAAAGTCACATGATTTTATCTAATCCCATTTATCGTACACGTGTACTGAGCAGGACTTGCCCTGATTCATTTGGTCAAGCCTCACCCTAAACATCCACAAACCAATGTTTATCACGATGTAGCCCGAGTGCGTATAGCTCAGATATTGACAGATGGCGTCCATTTAGAGTCCGGTTCTGCTTGAGGTTTCTTCCCGTTAAAAGGGAGTTTTTCCTTGCTGCTGTCACCAAGTGCTGCTCATGGAGGAATGTTGGGTCTCCGTAGATTCAAGAGTACGGTCTAGACCTGCTCTATGTGAAAAGTGCCCTGAGATAACTTCTGTTACGATTTGGCGCTACATAAATAAATTGAATTGAAATTGTGCTCCAAACATAACAAATACAGCAAAGTATGTTGTTCACAGCCTATAAAGACACAATAAGGCTTTGAATCTAAGTCAATGGCAAGCAAAACACAATCAATTATTGAGTCAGTATATTGACAGTTTTTTTGTTTAATCATTTTCCAGGGATCCCAAGTTGTGATTTGCCAGGAGCAGTCTCACACAGAAGTTACGTAGCACTTTCTTGGACTCTGCCAGAGTTTAATAATTACATCTGCCAAAGCTTTCCCACGATTAGCCTAAATGTAATTGGATTTCATCTTGCAAGAGCTGATAGGTCCAAGGTTCTGACTAAAATTCAGGCAAATACACTGAAGGAGCTGAAGACAGCTGCTGGCAGAAGCAGGATTTATATTATTCCCCAGACTGATATTACACTGCCATTAGAGGTGAGTTTTTGTTGTTGTTTTGGGCCAACACTCCTTCTGAATATGCGTACATTGATATTAATTACTAATCAGGCACTTTGTTTTGTCCATCAAGACCTCAGGGCCTGAAAGGACTCATACCCTACCAGAAACATCTCCACCAGCTGGACCTGAGACAGTTTCACAGTCTCTAACTGCCTTTCCATCAGCCTCACACACTGCCATCACACCTGCAGCCTCACACACTGCCGTCACACCTGCAGCCTCACACACTGCCGTCACACCTGCAGCCTCACACACTGCTGTCACACCTGCAGCTTCACCTGCTGACTTCAGACCTGCAGTCTCACCCACCCACTGCCATCACACCAGTTACCAGTCCCCTCCCGTTAACGCCATGTCCCTCTCTTCAACTATGGACACTGACGGAAGCTCACCATGGACAGACTTTAACCCATCACTCGTAAGTTATGAAAAACAATAATACATTCTGTATGTGCTTTTGATAATTCAGATTGAAGTAAGTAGAAATATTAATGTTTAATAATCGTAGTTAAAAAGTTATCCTTTCCATTTTCAAAGCTAACCTCAGTAAAAGAGTAGTTGGATGTTAATGGTAAGTCTTTTTAATCAACAGGAGGCAAGTTTGGATCCTGCAGAGTGGCTGAATGCTGGGACCCCAGAGGTAAAACTTTACATGACGATAGTAGTATTAAGTATGTTTTGAAAATATACAATGTATTGAGACATTATCATTTCATGCAACATTTGTACTTTCAAGGTCTTGTACAGAACATCACGTGTGGAACCATTAAACAGGTATTTTATATGTTCAAAAACAGGAAACATACTGTATGACACTGCATTTTATACTGTCTCAATAACACTCTCAATACTCATCTATTAAATAGATTTTAGAGAGAATAATATCAGAATACACCAGTGGTTTAAAAAGAGTTTGAAAAGTACGTAAAACTGGCAGTTAAAAAGAAGGAAATCTGATTTTTTTTTTAGGAGTCCTGTCAGTGACTTTGTCATTGATGACTCTGAGGATGAGGATGGGGACGAGGACGACATTATTGCAGTTACTTTTGAAATTGACAGTCCTCCATTGGTAGCTTTTATTTTTTTTTATTTTTTTTTTCACTACAGAAAACTGGGAGAACATTTTGTTCAAGACTTGTTAATGACTACTATGCTACTTTTTAAACAAATTTCCAAGATCACCTGTATGCAAAGTGACCAACCCTTTTTGCTAGTCATTTCTGATATACGTCATATGTTTTACATATTTTAGGAAGAAAAGGATCTTGCCATCATTTTGAGCACTTTTCAAGAGCATCACCTTTCTGAGGGCCTGGTATCCACCATTTGTATCAGGAGGAAAAAGCTTCTGTAGAGCGCCATTAAAGCAATCTCCAGGGCCACGTTCTGTTGGACCCATTCACCACTCATTGAGTTTGTAGGAGAAGAAGCAGATGATATGGGGGGGACCACAGCGAGAGTTTTTCAGGTCTGAATACCTCAAGTAATTTATTAAATGTTTTATAACAAATATGTTCATGTTTTCGGGTGAACTGTAATACAAACTGTTGTATTTCTCTTTTCTGTTTATTCTAGACTCTTGATGATACAGGTACAGACCTCTCTTGGCATTTTCGAGGGAAAGGCTGGCCAGGTCTTCCTTAGTTATGACCAAGCAGCATTAGACCAGCGTAAATATTTCAAAGGCGGCAACCTTATCACTTGGTCGATTGCACATGGAGGTCCATGTATCAAAGCCTTGGATCCCAGCCTCTTCCAGCTGATGTGTGGCCAGGAGCCACCACTGGTGCAGTTTGACTGGCATGTGCTGCCTGACCCACATGTGCAAAGCAAAGTCAACACGGTGCTTAATAATTGCCATGTTAATATTTATTTGGATTTTGAACAAACAAATTTGTTAAACTTGAGATCAAATTTGACAAAAGCATTAAAGAGCATTTCATTTTACTAAATCTGCGCAGGAGAAATAATTGCTCAATCTGGGACTCCTACAGCTACATTGTCCTCACTCAGATTTCTCCCTTAATAATGTTATTGATTGCGTTTGGATGTAGCTTGATGTAGCAAGACGGGAACTGGCATCACAGAGGGATGAAGATAACATGCTGACAGCCACAAGAAACACATCTCAGCGGCGAAGAAGAGCAATTATTTTGAAATAGGCTCCTTGTATGTCCCCATATCCGCCTCCTTATTTTGTTGTCTACTAGTACTACTAGTAAAGGTTTCAAAATTGCCACAAGTGGTACTAGTCGCATTCTTATAAGAACCTCAACTTGTACTACTAGTGGTACAGGTAGTACTAGTGCCATTTTAGAAACTTTACTAGCAACATTAAAAAAGATTGACATTTCTAAGAACAATGCTTTTATTTTGAAGAAACCAAACCGGATATGTTGCTGCTTTTAGAAGGGACGCCAAAAGAAGAAAACATCTGGCAAGACCAACAACTAGATCAACTCAAGAGGAAGACATTATCTCTAGGATGGGATTTGGGCATACTGGTTTAGGCAGTACTTTACTTATTTTAAAGAAACATGCTGATGGTAAATGTAGTGTATGTAGTACTGCTGAGACTGTAGAGCATGTTATTGAATACTGCTCCAAATTTGACCAGGAGAGACAGCAACTCATTCAGGAGCTGGAGTCAGAAAGTGTGCCTTTAAACATAAAGACTATCCTCCAGAAAAATTCAGGCGAGGTTTGCTTCAGGTTTTTGTTTTATTACTTGAGTAGATCTGGTCTGATCAGAAGAATTTAGATTTTTTTTCTTTTTTTTTTCTCGTGAATATTAATTTATCCAGACCCACACTCCATTTCGGTAGGTGGCGGTATGCTTCCATGCGTTGTTTGCCAACCGCCATAAAACTAGAAAAAGAAGAAGAAGAAGAAGAAGAAGAAAACATCTGCTTCCGGAAGCTAAATAATGGAAGCTAACTAGTGAACTACCGCTGGCTGGGACTTCAACTGTTGTCACCTGTGCCACAGCACCTAACTAAAACAAGTCCAGGTCAGAAAACTCTTAAATCGTTACGGTAAGCCCGCCTGAATATCTACAAGCTTTAGCTAACCCCAGGTAGCATGACGGTTAACGTACGTCAGGTGCGTAAACGTTAACCAAAGTCAGTTAGCCTTATTTTGAGTTGTTAAGTTGTGGATTAGGACATAAAACCACAGCAACAGGCTAGATTTACGCACCAATAACACACATTAATGTAGATATTGTTACTTTGGCTAACCAAGGTTGCTAGCTAACGCCACTGGCCACAGTGAAAATTGGCCAGTGATTGATTTGTAACGTTACCGTTGCTGCCCGTTGACCGTTGCTAACGTTAACTGAGTGTAAGTTAACTTCCCCACACTGTCCCCAGGACCCGTCCTTCTCTGTCCACCCTGGCGTTTCCCTGTGTCGATGGCATCTATCTCCCAAAACAAGAAAATCAATTCCTCCATTATGTCAAGGAAGAGCTGGAAACATACCAAGAGAAGAGCAACCGCAAGAGGTAAGTTAAGAGAACACATAACCACAGTAGCCAGATGAACATTGTGCTATAGCATCAGTCAGGTGTCCGTTTAAACTCAGTTACAGGGATTTACTGGTCACACAAAATGTGTTTTTATTCCTAAGAACCTATAATTTCTTTCTACGTCTCCCTGCCTTCTTTCTAAAGATGTGCAATCTTAATTTTGAACATTGTGTGAAACAGCTGGCACAAAGACTGAAGATAAAAAATATTTACTTGTATTGGATTAAAGCACAGTGTGCCACTGTGATTCTATAGGAAGATAGATGTTGTATTCAGTACTCATCACTATGTTGTTCAATGGTGTTCATTATGTCTTTAGTTTCTGATAATGACTTTAGTTGTTCTTTTATCTCAGACATGTTAGGATGTTACATACCTTGACATGTTTCGGCGTCACAACCACCACCAAGTGACACTTCTGAGGAAGGCGGAAGTTTCCACCGAAACATGTCAAGGTATGTAACATCGTAACATGTCTGAGATAAAAGAACAACTAAAGTCATCACTATGTAGTCTATGAAAAAGTAGGTCCAGATTCTAGGACTTTCCAACTGTTAACACCCCACAAGCAAATACGAAACTTAAAGACTGCCTTTCAGTGCTTTGAACCAGACATGGGCAGTATCAAGGTATTATGGAGTACTGGGGTGTTACAGAAATCCCTTAAGTATGATTTTTAATACTGTCAAAAATACAGCTGTTGCTATGAAACTGATACAGAGATGCTGTATTAGGGAGATGTAGTGCATAAATGAGCCACCAGAGGTCAGTCTCTACCAGTGGGACAGGTAGCTGAGCTGCGAAAGATGGTGAGTGGTAGTGGTGGGGATAACATTATGAGACTATTCAAAAAAGGAGAAATGCCTCTGCCCCCGTTTGGGAGTATTGCCACATATGATTTTGTTCAACACAACCTCCCCGTTCAACTCACTCGTGTTAGTATTTGCAGCAGCAACAAGTGTCATTAGGTCCTCCTGAAAGCAGGGTGCCTGTTTCCTATGTATCCATTATTCTATGGGCCATGAGTAGGTTAATTGCACATTAAAAACCCAGCATAGTAGGCGAGGCAGTGACATACATGCTACAATACCATCATATATTGTATAACTTGGTGAAATGTCAGGAAGGAAGGAAAATAGATCCTGCCCAAGTGTACTTTGAACCATATAATCAAATGAACTACAACAGGCTTTAAAACCTGAACGTCTCATCCTGTTGGATGAATATGAACCTCTAATTCTGGACTTTTTAATGAGATGTCTTTTTATAGTGTACATGTATTTGTGTGTGACTTTCTGTGTTTGTTGTTTGTCTTCTCACTCTACTTATTTCTTCTGCTGTTGCAAAAGAAATCCTGCTCTCATTGTATTTAAGCTTTATTTGGTCATGTGTTCTCATTGACATTAAATCTCCAATGCCAAATTTATAGTTGAAAATATATTTAAAAAAAGAAGTTGCTTATATGACCTTAACTGTCTTTCTCTGTTGTGATTCCCTCTGTGTCCTTGTCCAGTGTGCTCCTGTTCCCCCCGCTACCCAGCAGGCTACGTTACCTGATCCACAGCACCACAGAGGACATACCAGAGCTCACCACCTTCTCAGTAGGGGAGAGCTGGTGTCGGAGGGTGGTGGTCTGCTATTCTGAGCTCAGGTAGTGAATGTAGACAAGATGATAGCTGTTACACGTGCAGTAAACATCTTACAGTATTGCTTAGTTTGTGCACTTTGCCAGTGATGTCACAAAAAAGAAAGGTCTTGGTTTTTGTTATTGTTGCTGCTTGTTTTTCTAAATCCCGGGTCTCTCTTTTAGGTTTAATTGCTTTTCAATTTAAGTAGAATAGATTTTTGTAGAACGAGTTAAGTCATTTGTGGGGGGTTTTTCTGCAGGGCTGAGGTCGAGGAAGATGGTGACTGGGAGAGCAACAGCAGCTTGTGTGCAGAGCCCCTAAGAAGCAGGGAGGAGATGGACGGCCATGCCAGGCCTAAATCTTCAATCCCATCGCGAAGCCGAGGACCTAAGAGGCCGGACAAACCCCTTTACATGCCACGAGCTGCTCGGGAGAGACTGTGCTTACAAAACTCACACGGAACCACAGGAGACCAAGAGTTGCCCAGTCCGGCCTCAAGTAGCTGTAGCTGCATCAGCAGCTCATCTGACTCTTGTTTATGCACCGAAACTACAGAAAAAACAAAGTCCTCATCCACACCCAGACACGAATGTCTCCCCAGTGTAGCGGAGGGTGTCCTCAACCATGTTGCTGAAAGTTCAGCACTCATCTGGGAACAGACTGTGTCCTCTTTGGCTGACATGGCTCTGGAGGAGGATGAAAAGGACAAGGAGGACACATGCACAGACACAGATGATATAACTGAGGAGGTGAGCCTGCTTTTGGTTTTCTATGGGTACTTAATGTCTTACTAATACATGTGTTACTAATATAATCGTGTTATTGAGATATATTCCATTACTTGTGTTTTTCTGGATTAATATTCACATTACTTGAAGCTCTTTCATGTTGAGGCCACATCAGCACCATAAACAGTAACCAGTTATTTTGTGTTTGTCCTGTCAGATCAAGGAACATCTTAAAGAGACGGTGACCTTTTCCATTCAGCACGTCCACAATGACTACTCCATTTATGAGAATGTGTGTACCAGCCCAGATAAGTTTCCCCATGTGATTGAGATCTACAACTTCCCGGCTTTTTACAAAACAGACGATCTCCTGGATGCCTTCACAGAGTACAGGTGCGAGCAGAGTTTAGATCTTAAACCTCTCTACAGATCTGTCAGTCTCCGTAGCTTTTCTGTTTTAAGTAACAAATCCTGTGAGTTTATTTGATCTTCAAACTGTGTAGATATTTTGTACACTTACTCCACAACAAAAAGTTTAAACTGAAGACTTTAAAACATCCCTAATGTCCAATCTAAGTAAATCAAGACCTCAAATTATTGATCCACCTCCCAAACTCCTAAAGTGCTCTCCTGTCTGTTGCAGTGATGGTGGACTTAAGATCGAGTGGGTGGACAACACACATGCCCTTGGGGTTTTCTCCAGTGAGACGGCAGGTATGTGTCCTCACTGCACAATGAATGTGGTGCTGGGATTGAAGTTAAAAGATGACTAGAATTGTACTAACATATAGCAATGTCATGTGCAGCACTCCACGCCCTCTCCATCTGCCATCCAACACTGAAGGCGAGATCACTGGCTCAAGGGAGTAAAAGCGCCATAGGCAAGGCCATGAGACGGGCAGGTAGGCGATTCACAAAGCTTATTGGAGCCCTGTAGCTACGTGCTTGTTGTGTAGGAAATATGTTAAGCAATAACATCTGTATTTTGTTACTGTCTTGGAGCCCTTCTGTGTTATGTAGTATGGGAATCAGATGGTTGTTTCTGTGCTGCTTCCTAGAGTTTATCCAGCCAGTGAAGGAACGTCCTAGGACAGACTGTGCTGTAGCCAGGCGGATGGTGACCAGAGCCCTGGGGCTGCAGGGACGAGGCAGAGTGCAGCGATACTGAAGGGAAGTGAAGACACCGCAGGCTAATACAGGTGAACAGAATAACACAAGTGACGAATGATGTTTCATCAGGAAGGATTGTGGAGTTTGCTGAGGAGTTGTTGGAAATAGCCTTGCCATGGTAGTCTGTGTTGACAGTGTTACACAATGTTCAGGCATACACCAATTACATTACTTCCCCACTGCCCCCATCGTCGTAGGGTTTTATGTCTCTTCACTTTGATCAGAGGTTCCTTTTGAAAGCATTTCTATACACTCAAACACTGTAAAAAGATTCCTCATCTGAATCGAGATCTGCTTTCACCAATATTTATTCAAAAATGTAATGTTTTTCCACATTCACCCTTGCATACAAAATACGACCAGTCAGACAGCAAGCAAGAGGTACTCTTTTAAAATGAGGATCCTTGAATTTGCTACATTAAAAAACATATTCACACAACAATAAAGAGGCATTTTCACATACATCTGTGGCTTTTACAGTACATCCACAATGTTTTCAGTCCCTGATGGTAGTAATGTAACAAATCTCAGACATTGAGAAAGAAGCTGAGGGGATGCACACATCGTGAAGATGAAAATGTGTCTATGTGTCTAATAAACAAACAATTAATAAATAAAACATTTTCAGAGGCATAGTCAGATGTGTGGAACACAGAATACAAGAGGCAAAAAAGCACATTCCCTCTTAATTCTGACCATCTATGACTGGAAGTCTTTACAAATCATCAGAAACATTGCAGGAAACAAATCTAATCATCTGTTGTTGTAGATTAATCTACTGTATTCAGCACCAGAGGGGCCCTAACAAAAAAAATAAAACAAATAAGTCCAACTTTAGGTAGCCTACATTACAGTTTTGGTTACAACCTTTAATCCTTTGTAGAGAATTAAAAATAGTCTTTATAAAAACAACAAATCTTTGTTTTGTCAGTTGTGTTGTTGCTATAGATTGTGCTATATTGCTCTACAGTCATTATAATCATGTACTGTATTTTTTCAGTTTCTAGTTAAAGCCTTTCACTGTCCAATACTGTGAAAGCAAACATGATTAAAGCAGCCCCCTTTTAAGACAACTGTTCTGGGGGAAACATACAGTGCAAGACGCAGTTGTAGCACCAGGTTTAGCAGTAGACTATTTAACCCAATCTCGGAGCCCATCGGCTATGGACTTGACTATGATTTAGCCTCTGGGGAAAATGGCCATTATTTCTGGGGTTCAAGTGTAGCCAGAGGATATCCAGAGAACAGATATTCGGGCCAAGACTTCCTCCTCTTTGCACCAGTTTACAGTTCGATCCCCAACTTGAGATGGGAGTATGGAGATAAAGTTGAGAGACAATGTCTTTGACTGGACTGTTTCACAAGTAGCCAGTTTAGTGAAGCTAATAAAAAGCTATATCATGGTCAAACAAAGCCAATGGGTTCTGAGATTGCACTTCGTCCAATGCGTTCTGCCTCTTTTTCTCTCTCAAGCAACCAATGCCTGCTCAAATGTCATTGGTCTATACTATTCAGACTACAAACGGAAACCAGAACGCTTCCAATACCAAAATATTTTCCCCTTTCCTTCAGATTCTGCATTCATAAGCAGGTTTCTGTTTGACAATAATTTTCATCTATCCCAAGCAAACTCAACATGAGGGTGAATGTTTCATCTAATGGTCTTTGGTTTAAGGCTTCTTCAAACTCTTCAAACTTTGGCTTAGAAGACACCTGTTGGAACACTTAATTTAATAACTTATTTGGCTACAACTCTCATTGACGTCTCTCCCAGTGAGCACCAGGTCAAAACCTACATTTCACTGACAATAAAGGCACTAATGCTGCATTTCCACTGCATGGTACGGCATAGCTCAACTCAGCTCGCTCCTTTGGTTCTCCATCAGCAAAAATTGTGGATAGTACCTGGTGCTTGTATACCATTTTTAAATAGCCAAGCTACCGTCAATAGCAACTGCAATTTTTTATTTGACTCGATCCAGATTTTTAAAAAATGGTACGCAGCAAACTACTCTGTACAACTGACGAAAGTGTTTGGTTGCCAATGATAGCATTCAGTGAGTTGAAGATAATGTCACGGCACCTGGTACCAATAGTGAGTAAAGTTGAGTGGAACCATGCAGTGGAAATGAGGCATCAATAAGGACACTTTTGTACAGCTGAATGTGGGTTAATAGATTTCGTAAGCAAGCAGTTCATAATTTACCATTGAATTCATGTCCGTTGTACCTGTTGAGCCCTGAGCCCAAAAACATCCAGCAGAGCTTCAAGGAAGCAAAACTGTACAGCCCCCTCTAGTGGTTGTCAAATATCAATATATGCTTCCCTAATGTCCGTCCGTCTGTGTTGTCCGTCTTTGGTCTACCTGTGTGAAAGCTGGTTGGTCATTAATCCAGGGAACGTTTCCTCTATTTCTGAACTCCGTGAGCCACCTGTAAAGTAAGATAGGGAAAGGATGACGGCATGAGCAATGCTATGTGCATGATACAGTACAAATGTTAAAGCTCCTCGTCTAATACACCTAAACTTTACATGGTACCAGCCAATAAAACTGCACCATTTGAACACGCCTCTCTGATAGTAACAACCCCCCGATGTGACGAGAGGACCAGTAATTTGTCAGGACTTTTCATTTGAATTTATTGACAGTGGAGTGAAATGCTCTCAAAATCAGGTAAACTATTGTCTAAAAAGTCCTAACTTTTAGAAAAGGCAGCATTTTGTGATATGCCTTTTTTAAAACATCGACTAACAGGCTTTCTATTTTTCACAGAAAGGGCCAGCAGAGGTCTGCCTCCATCCACTGGCCCTCTGTAGAGGCTCCACAGTGGCTACAAACAGCTAGCTGATCATAAAGCGTGACTGCCATCAAGCACTGTTTGCCTGCTTCACTGATTGGTTCAGCATGTCTGTGTGATGGAGAGCGCCACACATCAGCGACACCACCCTGCTGAAGTGTCCTGCTGACACCTGTTACATTGTGCACTGTAGTTACAGCCAGATTTTTATATAGAGTGCACAAATCAACTGACAAATGTAATGTAGATCAATTAACAGAATCCGATCTGTTAAAAAGATAACACTCAGTATTGTTTTCAAAAGCCAGCATCTCAAAGAAAAGAAACACACATGTAACAGCAGTGTCATGCTGGACCCAGAAATATATTTTCTAATGTTTTAGTTCATTTTAAAACTTTGTTGTTGAAAAATGTTCAGTTGTTTTTTAATATTTATTTGTTTCCTTTAAATAACACAAAACTACCTTTTAGGATCGTTGCCTTTTGTGTTCATTCTTTCTCTCCACATGACAGAAAACCAGATGACTTCAACTAAAGTTTGAGCTTTGAAATCTTGTAAGGTTTGGCCTTTTTTACCTGTTACTGTACTGTCGTTTTGTCCCAATCTTACCTCTGTATAGGGTGTGTCCAAAAATGCCACTAAGAGAAAATTATATATTGTTTGTATATAGTAAAGATGTTGAATAATTTATTTTTTGTCATACTAAAATGGAAGGTTTTCCTGAAATTATCTCTTGTGCCTGATGTGGGAGTGACAGGACTTGTTCTATGGTATGTCTCTGTGCATTACCAGGTTGGATACCTGTAGAACTTCACTGAATCCCTTGATTCATTTCAGGGAAAAGGAGACTTGATTGCAGCATTCAATACTGCATAATTTAATGACAATATGAAAACTACACATGGTGTCTATTGATTTGTTGTATTAAAGTTTCAGTGATGTAAAATTTTAAATAAACATACAGTACAGCTAAAACGAGTTAGGACAGTAACACTTTGTGCGTTGTTTGCTTTACATCAGCATGTTACATTTAAAATGAAAGAATAATAATATCTTTAAAAATGTTAAAGCCCTGACTCTATCCTCTTTAACATTAGGTGAGTAGTGTAAAAACTGTAACTCAGTTCTAGGGAACAAAAATTAGGTCATATGTTTTCTTTATTTAAACATAAATCGTCTACAAATTGTCTATAACGCAGCATCATTTTTCACTGGACTTGACACATAACCAGTGTAATTACTATCACTGTAACCCTAATGCAGAGGAGATTATGATCCTTATAAGATAATGGTCTCACCTATATGACAGTTGTACGTCCACATCCGCTGTCCATCGTATCGGGCGCTGCATTTCATAATGTTGTTGGTGTAATCTGATTCTGCAACCTCATAGTTGGGGTTTATCACAACCTGTGAGAGCCAAAAACAATGAATGTTAAACATCTGATGGAAATATTCTCTTTCATCTATACATGGTCATTTTCTAAGTACTACTAAAAACCGAATAATACAGACTCAGTGAGTGGCAGTATGAGGGTGGCAGGCTGTCTCAAAAAAAGAGTATGAGTTTGATTGCTGCAGCTGATTCAGAAAAATGATTTTCTAGTGGAGGATGTCACGTCTTTTCACAACCCAGAGATCTGAAATTTAGTTTCCGCAGCAACCAAAGTGTCCACCGGAAAGTTCAGTGTCCTTCAACAACCCCTCCTCGCCTGTTAAAGTCTGAATAAGAGCATGCTTTATAACATAAGCAGATGCAGAGACGTGGAAAGTCTCTGTATCTGTTTGGTCTATACGACCACACTGGCTGGATGAAACAATCTTTCCAGCAGCAGATGTGACGTATCTACTGTGGCTAGACTGACAGACCAAATGTTTTACCTGGAGGATGTAGTCGCCGGGTTTCACATCTGTGATGTCAATCCACTGACAGTCGATGTCGTGCCTGTAGGTATCCCAGCAGCCAACTGTGATGCCTTGTGCCCCAAAGTTTGCACATTCATACTTCTTCTGGATACCTGTCAGTATTCAGCCCAGTTTTAGTTTCGTTCTAAAGCCATTCAGATTTTGATGTTTTTACTATATTCTCTTCAGCAGCACAATTCGACACAAAGCCACAGTATGTAATAAAAACAAAAAGGAAAGAAGGAATCTTTACCCTCGTCACAGTGAGTGTCCTCCAGACAGAAGCTGGCCTTGTGTCCCTCTGCTACTTTAGTGCCGTTTAGAGACAGCAGGTCATAGTGGGTGAAAACCTCCATACTGTGGTAATGTCTGGATCGGACAAAGAAAAACAATGTTGAAACATCCTATACATGCCTAAATTTAGCAACTGCACATTAACATACACGCTCTTATCCCTGACCCACTCCCAGCAGCATTTACAGCCCGAGGGGAAAAGCCTGATCGCCAGTGGGATATAGGGAATTCCAGTTTGGATGTTGGTTATTAATTATTAACGATTCATCCTGTATGATTTCATTCATGACACTCTGGCATCCAGCATTAATGTTACAGTCATTTGAGAGTAACACAACAGGTTTCATACAGTCATTAATATATAAGCAGCAGCAAACAACACTGTTGGTCTCGTTGAGGTCTCACCTGTGACATTCGTGCCAAACCCAGGAGTGGTGTGCCGCTCGAGGCCTGAAGTCTGACTGGCCGTTGTTTTGGATCTGGGAAGAGAAGCGGAGAAGGCGGCGGTATGAATTGGGGTCGGCGTTGTCAGCCGTACTGGACAGGCAGTGCTCCTCGTGGGCACACTGCAGCGCGTACATGGGTCTGTCCTCCAGGTAGGTGGTCTGCTCCACAGCCTGGGCACTGAGGACCAGGTCTGGGGCCACTGAGAGGGAGAGAGCGACAAGGGACGTGGTCGTTAGGAACAACGTCACAAACACGCAAAGTTTCCCCAGTAGCTGTAGAGCATCAAGTTTGTCTTTTATAAAGAAATATTCCTTACTACTAAAGTTTTTTAAACAGCAATGGTAGAAAAGAACAGGTGTTACTAATTACATGTCTCTGTTCTATTCAAATGTCCCATGACAGTGTGTCTGACACAGCATGCAGAATACCAGGACCCTGAAACGGAAGCAGCTCAATAGAATTTGGCCATCATAAAGTTTATCATATGCATATGTGCCTTTCTTACTTTGATAATTCAAAATGTCCTCCATGAAAAGCTTTGTAAGACTCTGAGTGTAGACGGTATTTGCATTCTGCGCTTTCTTACTCTGAGTACAGGAGACCCCCGCAGCGAAGCGTCCACCTCCTTTGGGACAGTCAATGTGCTTCCCGTGATGAAGACACTGATCCAGAGTCAGCTCCGTTCCGGAGCATCTCACTCCACTCATCAACACTGCATCAGCTGAGGCATCTCCTTGCCAGTACCATGTTTCCTGATGAAAGAGAAGCACAGAAAACAACTTCAAACAACTGAAGCACATCAAGCTGACAGACCTGCAACGGTACAGAAAAGTGTACTGTAAATGTGTTGTTCTGGACTACTTTTTTTTTTCAATGAGAAAAGTCCCTTTGAGGCGTGACCCTGATAATTAAATATCCAAGGTGTGTGGCCATGCCAAGGCCTGTCTGTCCCTGCCTTAACTATTATTATTGTTCTGGGATTTTCCCACCCAGGTCATATTAGACTCTAAAGGTTTGGCTTTCAGGTCTGGAGACTAGTTAAGCCTTTAGGCAGTGAAGTCTAAAGTGAGTCCAAGTCCAGTCTTAAGCTTTGATTTTTCTGACTTACATGTAAAGGAATCATACATACAGTTACTGTCCTTCTTACCAAGACTAAAATAAGATTGATACCACTCTGTCTTGAGTGATATCTGAGGCCTACCAAGTTTTCTAATTAAAATGTCTCATTTCCTTAATCCATATAAAAACTGAGGTGTAACCTAGCCACATTTTGTGCTTCTCATGTTGTACCGTAACATGACAGAGATTTTCTTATCTTCTGGACAGAGCCAGGCTAGCTGTTTCCCCATTTCCAGTCTTTGTGCTAAGCTATGCTAGCCAGCTGCTGGCTGTAACTTCATATTTATAATATAGACATGAGAGTGGTATCAATCCTCTCATCCGACTCTGCCAGGAAGTGAATAAGTGTACTTTCCAAAATGTCAAAGTGCATCTTTCAATCAGAATTAATTCCAAGTCTCAAGTCTACTATTACAGCTTTGTCCGACGGAGTCCGATGGATTTAAATAGATGAAGGTCATGTTGCTGGAACTGTTTTGGAAATTCGTGTGGGAACATTTTAAGTAGGAACATTTACTTGATTTCCCCCCAGTATTTAATTTGGGATATTTCATCTCAGTTGTCCTACAGGGCAAGTCTAATCAAAGGGCCTCTCACACATGACACACAGCCAAGGGATGGTCTGCTGTCCTCACAGTCCTTACTCAGCCTTATTACAACATTCTGCAGACCACAGGAAAACGACCTGTGCTCATAGTTTCCGTCATCTTCCAAGAAAGTGGAGGATTCATGAGAAAGAAATGCAGCTGAGGGATATGGATGTGGGAGGACTTGCTGGTGGGCTAAGGAGAGGGATAGATACACAGCAGTATAGTTTAAGCTTGGAGTCATTTGTTCCATCTGGTGGTGGGGTTTGTCTGCAGGAGTATTTAAAATTCAGACAGGAAAGAGTCTCTGAAGAGGTTGCTCTGTGCTCTACTTCTATAACAAATAGCATTTGTTACTCGTAGACCTGCTGTCAACATGAGAACCTTAGTGTAATGGTAACTTCTTGTATGTGGTGACAAAGGGACATTGTTATTATGATACCTCGACCTGATCATTTGACTTGGCAATGTAATGTGTTTTTTATGAAGTGAAATAGGTACTTGTAATCACAAGTGGACCCTTCATTCCACACTGGAGAAGCACAGTGTTGAACTGTACTTGACTAAAGGGTGAGTGCTCAAGCAGTGACCGCAAACACATGATGACATGATTACGTGTTGTTTCATTAGAAGTGCACTGCACATAATTGTCCCAAACACACTTGGGTGAGATCCTGTCCAAGTTCCACTCATAAAACCTCCTTCTGTTATCAGTGAACGTCCCCGTGATTCATACATACTTTCCAGACCTATATCACCTTTAACCACAAATCCAACGCTGGTTTTAAAAATAGAAATATATTAAGAACACGAGGGGGGGTCTTTAACTTAACCAGCCTCTCACCTCGTGACATAAAGGAAGCACTGGGGGTTTCCTTTAAAAGTAAGAGGTAAACGTAAGCAGGACAGAACTGTGACGCAGCCAAGTCATGCCACGGGCTTTAGCGGTGTAAAACTTCACTAAACTTCAAACAGCAAATGATGGCTTTGCCCATCACTCCCGCTGAGGGCTTTAAAGCTCATCTGTGCCATAGGTTTACCACTTCTGACCTGCTTTCTGCTCTCACTCTGTGTTTTTGAAGTTTCAAAGACAGTTACAAGCTTATTTTGCTCTCAGGGGTCAGTAAAGCTCATGAGAGAGATAATGACATCCACTGACACGCACACACAGACGGATATTAGAATGGGTAGTGCTGCCTGAGTGGTTTCATCTCGTGCATATTACACATGGCTGTGACTTTCGTATCATTTCTAATCCATTAATCAAATCAAATACAATAACATCTGTATTCCATCTAAGCTATTGAAGGTCCAGTGTGCAGAATTTAGAGGTAATATACTGGCATAAATGGAATTTGATATGAGTGTGTTTTCTTTAGTGTATAATCACCTCAAAGTAAGAAGTGTCATGTTTTGGTTATTTAAGAATGAGCCATTGTATCTCCTTAAGGAGCAGATCCTCATCCATGGAGTCTGCCATGTTGCACAGTAGCCCAGAATAGACAGAACAAACACCGGCTCTAGGGAGCGCCATTCATGTTTTCACATCGGACACCGGGTGTAGTAGCCCCTCGACGACCAGCAGTGTCGAAAAAACAGTGATTTCTTGATGTGAAACTGATTTATTCAGTGTTTTTACTGGTTTTAATCGATGGGCCCATTTGTTTTGGAGAGGGAGAGACCTCTGCGGATAATTCGGCTCCTGCTAAAAACCTCCTGAACAATGAACACTGAAGTAATTTCAACTGGGAGAAGTTTCAGCTGGTTGCAATCTGCAATCTTCACTACTAGATGCCACTAAATCCCCCTAAATCTCACACACTGCTCCTTTAATTACCCCAACTTAGTTTAAATGGTACAATAATGTGAAAAGCAGAGGCCTGTTTTGAGGTTCAGACAGGCTTCACTTGACAGTTTGGAAACAGACAACTTCCAATACGCGTTTATATTTCTTTACATTTTATCAGTTTAACCTGGCTAAATCTGTTTTCACATTCCAATAACATGACATGATACAAAAAAATTAAATATAATGATCATGTTCATGCACATACAGTATACTGGAAATACAAATGACTATAACTATCAATCATTAGGACAAAATGACTGTACAAAAATCTTAGGAACTGATAGTGACAGGGCAAGCATGTAAAACAACAAACATTTTTTTTTAGCCAATTCATGTTTTTTACGTTATTTTTACCTCGCTGCTAATACAGGGGGAGCTCGACAATATACGCTGATGGCTTCTGGGCCTCTCCTGTCACACCAGTTTCACCTCTTTTATCATTTTTTATGTTGTTGTTTTGTACTATTTAGCTTGATACCCTAAGCCTGCTGCTGGTGAAAGCTCTGCTTGTGCAGGGGCCTGTGTATTTCACACATAAAAGAGCTGATGTGGTTTTTGCCTCATGTGTATAATACAAGACGCACAAATGTAATTTATTTTTCATTTTAAAATATAAGTGAATTACCTGTGAATGATAGCATAAATTATCCAGTTAGGTGTGCCAGAGCACAAACTATACCCACAGCCATCTCCTTTATGCTGAAAGCCTGTGCAGTGAAGATAAGCTCATCTTATAAATGATTTGTGTGTATTACATGTGGAGCACAACATTTACCTGGAAAGCATGGCTGGCAAAGCCCAAGCCCAGCTGTCTGCACACTACCATGGCCTCCATGGTCCCCCAGCTGTCACTGCACACTGAGCCCCACACCATAGAGCCGTTCCTCTCTGCCAGGACCTCCACACGGCCCTCATAGGGATTACGGCCGCCATTTAGCCGAAGCTGAGGACAGAGACAGACAGCTGTGTCTTCCAGTTCTCTACAAATCTTTATTTTTTATAGTACGGAGATAGAGAGAGGTACTCACTCTTTTGTTGAAGCCCATGGCGGGAACATTACACCTGACTGCTGCGTCTTCCTCATGGCTGCAGCCAACAGAGTCACGGTTGAAGTAGCACTCAGTCAGTGACTTTTCAAACCCAGAGCACTCCACCTCGTTCATGTGGACCGGCCCGATCCCTATGGGAAAACAAACAAACAAAAGTGTCTCATTCTGTTGAACTTATGACTCAGTCACTACTAACTGGAAAAACAGCTGGAGCATTAGCTTAATGTGCATTACAGAAAATAATTTAAGAAGGACTGTTTTCTATTTCCATTACTTGAAAGAAGAAACCTGATCTTTGGGTTACACAATGATCTTAGGAAACACAAGTCTGTACTGCCCACTATTCCTGAGTACACAGCAGTAGCCTCGCCTGCTTGTGTTTTCTCAGAACAACAAGTGCATCCAAAGACAGATGTAAGACTTCCTGTTCCCTGGAATTACAGCTCAAAGGAAACAAGCAGTCAGCTATGTCAAATGAAAATTAGACACTCGAGGTTTGTAAAAAAAAAAAAAAATTGACTGCGTTCTTTTTGTTTTTTTCAAATTTAAAAAAAAAAAGTCATCTCCGTTTAGCGGAGTTTCCAAAATAACATGTGTGAGTACTCCTTCATGCTGGTTTCTTTCCCATGTGACTGAGCAGGAATGTCTCTAGTGATGTGGGCCCTGAAACAGCAGCCAGACGCTGAGACGGACGGAATAAATTTGCAAAAGGAAGAACACGCTGCTGCTGTAATCACACAGCCCATTTCCAAGTCTGATTAATACTCAGAATCAATTAAATAAAATAAATATTTATCTTGTTTATCAAATTTAATTCAGAGAAAATGAGTGAAAAACATTACAGTCATAGACGTACGTAGATTGTATAAGAACTTTGTCTAAAAACAAGTCTCCTATACAAATCTGGGAAATACCATTTTAGTTTTATTGACATTCTTGTTTAGTCCACTTCAGTGACTTCTGAAAACAAACACAATCGCCTATTTCAAGTCTACGGTCTGTGTGTGGCACCCTTTTTGGATCCAGTGGTCAGCTCGTAAAGAAATCCATCCCTCAAATAACCTTGTGCACTCTCCAACAAAGAATTCCTCCTCTGAAACCCATAAAGACTGTTTTTCACTGCTGGAACATTTTGTGCGCTCTTGTGTTTTGTCGTGAGAATAAGGCAGACGAGAGGACATCTAATCCAATGAACATATGATTCTCATAAGCCTGTGGTATATTGCATTACGCAGATTCAGGGTTCTGGGTCAAGGTGTGAGTCTTAGTGTGCTGCTGCATACATTCTCCAGCACATTTGTATGCTGACTTCAGGTCTGGGCTGATTGAAGTGAGACAAAAACAGGTGGCGATACAGAGGCCAACGATAAGGTGGAGGTGGGAGCCTCTGGTTTCAGTCCACACCTTTCATTTTCACAGCTGGGACTGAGTTCTGCTTGAAGCTGTGCTTGGACCTTTGATAAGTACTGTAGATGTGAGATTTCATCAAAGCTAAAATCCTGTGAACAGTTAAGTTCAACACTATGCATGATCCATGAATGTGTGGAGGATCTGCTACAGGCTCCCTATATGGGTGAGGGTTGCAACTATGGCCTCCAAAATAATTACATGATTGTTCTTCCAAACACCTACTAATATTGGATATTTAAGGCCAAATTTTAAAAATCTGATAACGACCTATCAGGTTTGTCTTCTTAGAAGTTTTTTTTATGAACCCAGTGTTTTGATGAGTATCCTTTAAATTTGTATATTCAAGAACTGTGAGCAAGAAATGCCCTGAACTATGTGATGTAGAAGCTGTGTCTGAATTACCTCAAATATATTTAACATTAACATTATGTTTACCAAATATTTTTAAATTTGTGAAGGGGATGTAGTCAAGCTAAAACCAGGTGTTAAGTTCTCATATATATATATATATATATATGTATATATATATATACATATATAATTACTAATATACAAGTTGATACATTTGGATACATCCAAATACATTAAATGTCACTACAGATAGTCTGTAAAAAAAAAAAAAAATCATGTCTTCCTCCTATTGTCTCTAATGGCATCTTGCTAGAATCTACCACACGTGAATGTAAACAACTAATTCGAGCCAATCATGTCAATCACTGCTCGTGAACTGCAGTCAAACTGTCAAACTAGGCAGCATTGTTCAAATATGGATTAAGATTCTGTTACTGCATTGCCTATTTCTCCCCTGAAATGTCTTCAGAAACATATTTTGGTGTACTGTTTAGGAGTAAAATGAGAAATTTTGCTGCCATGTTGGAAACAATCGAGCCAAATGACCGCCCACCAGCTTGACCAACTTTCTTATTTTACAGCTAAACAGTACACCAAAGTATGTTTTCTAAAAACACGCGAGGCAAGAAATGGGCAATGCAGTAACAGAATTTGATTCATGTTTGATCAGCGCTGCCTAGTTTGACAGTGACTGACATGATTGACAGCTGTGTTAGAGGCTTCCCAACTCTGATTGGTTGTTTATATTCACGTACAGTAGGTTAGAAGCTCTACAAAGAGGCAGAGGAATAAGATTTTTTTAACAGATGATCTGTATCATTTAGTGCTGTGTGGCAGTTTAAGCAAATATGACCAGAAATTCACACTCTATATCAGTGTAACACTACTTACACTGGTACTATGCTGTAATACCTGGGTATGTATTCACAAGTCATACCTTGTCCCAGTTGGGCACCAGTCAAGGCGTCTTTGGCGCTACCAAAGCCCAGCTCTCGGCACACCACAGTGGCAGCTCGAATGTTCCAGTTATCGTCACAAACTGTTCCCCACACCCCGTTCTTCAACACCTCCACTCGCCCTTCACCAATCATAGCTCCACCTCTTAGACGCACCAAGGGTTGCTGCAGAAACAGTCCACCGAAAGCTAAAATTAGTTGAAATGTTACAGAGAGAACATTCATGCAAACTATTAAAATCTAGTTGAATTAATTTGATTTATTCACGTTATTACTCTATTCATTTAATTTGGACATAATTGCAAAATACAGCAACATGTGACTAGCTAGTGTCTTCAACAACTTCGACAATAAACTTCATCAGTCGTATCATGTATAATGATTCAGAGGAGGCAGCATGCTCCCTTTACTGCACGCGTTGCTCATAACTGCATCAGAGATGTACATAAAACAAGCTGAAGGACTAAAAATACTTTTTAGTCCTGGTTTATTTGGTCCATATTAGATTACCATTGTTACTCGTTTTGTGGGGTGGTGGCACCCTGTGTAATAACTTAGTAAACAATAAACATCAAGCGACAATACTGATAATTTGACTGTATACATGACTGATGCTTAGCACTCGTCCATTCAAATGTTTCCAGATGCTTGACTGCAGGGCCACTAGATTAATAAGCAGAAAATGTTGTAATACAGGCTGGACTCATATCAAGAATTGACTATAGTATTGTGTATCATGTGTTTACTCAACTCTGTATTTAAATAAAAATGTTTATGGCTCCTATAGTGTAACAGTAACGCAGCAACGTACTGTGTGTGGACAACAAACAGATTTTAAATCAGACATTTAAATCTGCACTATAAAAACACATGCATGATTTTCTTTTAAAAAAAAGAATTAATCAGAGTCAGAAGTTATACAAGAAATGTCACAAAGATCTAGGTGAAACTATTATTAGTCATATGGTCGCATAAACTGACTTAGTGAAGTGTCAGAGTCTGTTGATACTGTTTACTTTATAGTTTTTCTCCCACAAGGGAAGACTCGGTCCTCCAGATGGGATAACTCTTAACAGAATACATGACTGTTTTCTTCCTTATTAGAAACACTCAGTTTTTCCAACCATCTGATTCTGCTCAGCCTAACAAAAGCACCAGAATCCAATGCACTTATTGACCTTAACTGCCCTCCTCTGCATGACAAGCTGCCAGCAGTTGCACAGCAATTTAAAAAGTATTTCAAACAGCCTATGGCATGTATTGCTGTTGTTCTGCGTCATTATTTCGGTGTGCACTGTTGCAAAAAGTCGGGTAGTCTTTTTTTACAAATGCCACCAACAGAATCCTGTACATTTACTATATCTTCTTACAACAGCCAGTAACTTTAATGAAGTGTTGCACATGGCCACATAAAACAGTTCAAGATCCCTGTTATCCACTTTAAAGGGGAACTATGCCCAATTTCAACATGTACACATTATTCCTATGGTCTAAGACAGTCCAAAAATATTAGTAAAAAGCAACAACTCTATCCCACATCTAAAAACTAGAGTGCTAAAACTCAAATCTGTTATGTCATAGGATATAGAGTCTGGAGCTGCTCCAGAGACAATGAATTGGGAAACATTTTTCTCGATGACACTGAGAGCACCCAGAGGAATGTTCTGAGCATATGGGTACATCTTCTGTTTCAGAGCTGAGAACACCACAGCAGAATAAAGCTCATATGGGTGAAAAAATGAAAACATTCTGTGGGTCCATAAAATCAGGCTCCCATTTATTGTCCATGGAGCAGCTCCAGACCTTGTACCCTATGATATCACAAGTTTAAGATGTACTTCTCTGGTTTCTGGCTTTGATAGAGAGTAGCTCATGTTCACAAATATTGATTAAACTTGCCTCAGCCATGGAAATAACATATTAGAATTCTTAATTTGGGTGGTGTTCCTTTAACACAGAAAAAACATGCAAACACCAGACAGAAAGGACGAAAGCTGAGTTTCAAACCCGAGATCCGCTGTGCTGACCTACCTCCACCCTGTAGGCCTTTCTGAAGCCAGCGCTGACGCTAGGGGCGAAAGCACGTCCAGGAACACAGCTGATCACTACGGGCATGCCCTGCTCACAGGTGAGGTTGCCGTTCAGCTTTATCTCTTTTCCCAGCTTGCAATCGGACAGGTCGGCCTCGTTGCCTGTGCAGTTGACAGAGAAACCCCAGAAGTTCTTCTTACGACGCTTGGCCAGCAATCTGAGAAGAAATGATGCAACAATATAAACTATTACAAATGATACTGCATACCTTTTCTGTTAATTTCTATACATTTACATTACTGCCAACCATATTAGAACGATTGTCATAATTTTTCCAACCCTTTGCGTACCCACGGGTATCAGTTCAGGCCAAAACCAACAGAACTTCACTTTCCCTGGAAAGGCAATCCATCATCATCATAGTGAACACGTTGTCAGTCCTTTTTTGTTACTATATGTTATGTCATCGCTGCATGGCATGCTGTTGCATAGACTGTTTTGAAAAGGAGCCCGCTTGGTGCATTCAAGTGCTGCTGAGAGGCTCTGACACTGAACAGTAAATCATCACCTGCCACATCTCTGAACCACAACAAGGTGCCTTCTGTTATGAGGGTGTTTTCATTCCATACAAACATTGCAGGTATGGAAAACATCTTCAAAAATCTAAAAAACAAAAGCCTGCTTTGGAAAATGGTTGGCAGTACTGTAAAGTATTTCAAAAGCATCAGCAGCACATAAAATATTTTACCATTCTTTCTCACACTTCACAAAAATATTAAGGAGCTGTTTTATGGGGGAGCGGGAATTTCAGTTATTTATTTTGTGGAATTCAACAATAACCGTACTGTGCTGTGAAGAACAATGGGGGGATTGTTGCGAGAATACCTCAACACTCTCACGACCCCCATACTTGAATGGAAGTCATCAACTAAGGGTCACTGAGGACCCCAACAACAGTGGACCCTGAAGCAGGTTGGGGCCTCGGAAGAAGCAGACCATGTAATGAAACCAGCATGAGTGACATTCACAGCCTGTCAGTTCTTACAGCTTATCCAGATGCTGTAAACAGAATGCAGCTCCAAATCTGTTTGAATGCAAGAACAGTTTGTGGTCCGTGAAATGTAAAGACATGCTAAATTTGAGTTGGGAGTTTTTAATTTTACTGGACTGTTATTGACACGTTTGGTGAACAGATCTGTCCTTTGTTGTCCTTTGCAGATAAAAGACAGACTGAATGTGATCTTTCACCTTTGTAAAACAGTGAACCATGTGAGACTACACGCTTTAAAACCACACAGGCAATCTGATCCTAAGTGATAAACAACAAACAAAATGCTCTTTGCTGGGTTGATGCGCCTTATACTGTGCTTCAGTTTAAATGCATCCATATGTAAGATTAGCATCACATCAGATGACTCCATGTCTACCAAAACTATAAAAATAGAAACCTTTCTAATCAAAGTCATCTTATTTGCCCTCGTCTAATTATATCATAGACATTGCTAATCAAAGCCAGAAACATCAGTTTGAATATCAAGGTGCAAATTTGACCACATCATATGTGATCTTCCTGTAAGCAAATGCATTTCTGAAGTCTCTCTGGTCTTAATTTGACTGTGGCTGTACTGTGGTTCTGGGAGCCTTTCATATGATTATAGAGACCAACAGTGACTGCATGCACATAATGAATAGATTAGACTGACATATGAAAACATAAACTCATGAACATAAACTTCACCAAAGACCAAACCAACAAAGATACGTTCTTGGAGGGCAGGTAGCTACATTTGTTTATAAAAAAAACCTTTGACTATTGGATTAATACCTGCGGGTGTTCTCTTTCATGATGTTACCAGATCAGGAGATTTGCTCATGCGGTTATTCTCTCATGTGCCGTAGGCATCTGTTTTGTTTTGAACATCAGTTTCCATATTAGCAGATAAAAATTATGCACACACAAAGTGTTCTAGGAAATGGCTGGCTTTGTGTTGGGCTACATGTTGACATTTCTTGCTTAGAGGGAAACAATTAGACGCAGCCAAAAGAGCCACTGTTTCACAGCGTATTGCACTCGGCAGTTTCCCAGCCGGGCCCATCCTTCATCCTCTAAAACTTCCTCTGGCAGTGTTTGGCTTCATGTCAAGAATCTTCAGGCACGAATCTGTTTAATCTCAGTGTGGAAAACGGATGAGGGGTTGAGTGATGACCAGTGTAAACAGTTGGGTTATATAATGTCTCTTCACATTAGTTTGCTATGATAAAACATTCCTAAACAGACTGAAAATCAACAGTTCAAAAATCCTCAGGTACCCCCCTGGAAATGCAAAATTTCAAACATAAAAAAGTGTTTGTATTATATAGAAGTGTTTGACGTGCCCCAAATGATAGTTTGTTTACACAGGTGTGAATTTAAAGTGATTTATTATATATGTAGCACTGCTATATTCCCATAACCTAAACTGTAATTAATTCAACTCATGTGAAGACTTTCATTATATCTAATTTTTTAAACCATGCTGCCGGCCCCAAACACCATTACTCACTTGTAGGGTCGGGTATTGAAGCGTTTCTCCCCGGGGAAGCCGTACATGCCACAGATGACCCTGGTGTTTTTCTCTGTCCACTCCTCGTTACAGATCTGTCTCCACTTGCCTCCATCTTTCACCTCCAAAAAGCCCTCAGTGATGGGGATCCTTTTCCGGTGGGAGTAAGTGGCCCTGATCCTCACATCTTCCACCTGCACTGTCAAACCCTGAGAAACAGCACAGGAAATGTTTCTTCACCACATGCCATATTGCAGGTAATGTACAGATAACTGAACACAGACTATAAGAGTCTCAATCAACAGAATTTAACCTTTTTTTACTTTAAATACCACTGACCAATACATAATAATGATTAAAGCTTCAATGGATTTTTTTTTAAACTTTACCCATTTTTCATCTTATTTTTAGCCATGCTAGCTTTTGTTGCTACAAATGGCTTTGCCAGTCAGTCAGGTTGTCCCAGATATCTCCACAGTGACAAGTAAGATTGCCAGGAGATTTTGTTTGCAGACATTCATGATCCCCAGAGGATGAATCCTGATAACTGAGATGATTCCTTGACATTTAATCTGGCGCCATCATCAGGTCAACTTTAATGCCGTCTCCATCGACCTCAGCTGTGAGTTTGTCCTAAATGGCTAATGTTAGCATGCTAACACTAAAATAAGATGTAGAACATGATAAATACCATATGTGCTTAGCATCAGCATGTTTGCATTGTTTTCGTGAGCATTGTAGGATGTTAATATTAGCATTTAGCTCAAGCAACACTGTTGGCTGTTGGCTCAGTTTTATTAGCACGCTACTTTATTTTTTGGTGAGTTTAGCCAACTTAAAAAAGTGACAAACTTGGTAGGCTGGAATTTGAAAACTGACTACCCCTTTACCCAGAATACCGCCTTAGCCCCTCCCACCTGAGGTGCAAGCAGAGGAAGAGACACGAGGAGAGGAGATAACAGATATCTAGCAAATTGAGACATCTGCGCCTTCCCTGTTTTATACGTCATGGGTGCTAAAAAGACCTCTGCAAAGCATCCACCTGTGCTTATCCTTGCTCATAGCTCCTCTGGCAAGCCTCACTTTTAGTGATTGAGACATCCTCTATGATAGCATGCTGAGATCAATTACCAGATCATACGCAGGAGGACAGAGGAGACGGGGAGGCACAAAAAAGACAAATGAGAAGAGCCTGCTTGTGTCATTTCTTTTAAAAAAGTTGTACAATGAATGAAGTGGACACAATCTCAAATAAATTGTGAGCTGTTTAAAAGACAAGAACAGTATTTAGTTGGTATAGTTTTGTTTGCACTCTGGATTTCACAGGTACTGTTGCACTTGATATACTGTAAATACAGTATGGCCGATGAGTCATAACAGAAGAATGTATTGCGAGGGAATGCAAAAGTGTTTCAGAAAAAAAAAAGAAATCCCATTGTGGCCTTTTAGAGACCCCACAGTTTGCACATATGCTTGAAGATACGACAAGTCAAGTTGAAAAATCTGAAGCTGAAATCTTTGTTTAAACTTGTTAAGTGTTGCAGAGAGGCTGTAGCAGATTGGATGAATGTCTGGAATTTTTGCTCCATCTTTGTTGCGTCTTCAGAGTTCAGTGCTTGGTGTAATGGCCTGAAGGGAGTTGGTGGGCAAACATACATGAAACATGACAGCACAGACCTGTCAAATCCAGCTAACAGTGTTTGGGTTTTTCCCCCCAAAAAACTTAAAGGGAATAAATTGTAATTCACTAGTAGCATAAATACTTGTTGAAAGTTACTGGAAATTCAGATAAGATGTGAAATATATCAGCGTTATTATTCTCACTGTAAAAGTGAGCCAAGAACCTGAAACAAACCAGTAGAGCACAAAAAGAGAAACATTAGTCTATCCCCTAAAGGAAAGTGTGGAAATCCAGCCAAATGTGTCTTCATAGACTTCTCACGTAGCAGCTTGGATTTCTTGGAGGATCGCAACAGTGACAGCGCTGATAGAAGATGAAAAGAAAAATATTGGATGTAAAATTCTAATTGTAAATCAAGATCTTAAAGAGAGACTAAAGACAGAAGCTGCCGACAGAGTTCAGGTTGGGAGAGTGTCTGCGGGTGGTCCAAAGTCCACTGACTATAAAGGGCTGTAAAGCCAGTTGGTCAGACCGGGGGTCACCAAGCACAATAAGTATCATGTGTCCTGACGACCCCTAAATCAGGAGGGAATGGTCACCTTTGACCTCCAGTGCTTTACAGGATAACAGCTACCTAATAACTCTGCCACTGTTCGTTTCCCTCTTTGAGCCAAGTCCTGCAGTTTGTTCCTGGCTGGGTGCAAGGGTGCACTGTGGGTGCCAGACGGAGCCAAAACTCTGAGCTGCTCCGTGGTATGCTGATCTCAGTAATTTCGTAATGGTCCGCTTCTTTCATTCTGCAGAAAAAGCCAACATCCAGGCATGTCTCCCAGAAATACGAAACGTTTGCCCACAGGGTGGTTTCCTGAGATGGCGTCAGCCTGAGGGAATGTTCAAGGCTTCAAGGTCTCTGAACACTAAAGACTGCAATGCAGGAGGAGCCACGACTAAGTCAGACTGTTTCTACAGTGACCCCAGTCCTCCCACTGACCGCAGTGGTTAGCGCGGGTAAAAAACACTCTTTCATGAAGAGATTCCAACTGGCCATAGCATGACACCGTGTTTTCCGTTAGTGCCTGGCAGGATAGGAAGGCCAAGAGACGTGATCATGATCAGGGATCTAATATTCCTAATTCAAAACCTATCTTTAAAAAGTGAGGGGATGTAGAGATTTATTCATGGCTTATAAGAGACCTGAACAACTTAAAAACATGTAAATCAACATGTGAAACAGGTAAAACTTCACCTGATACAGAACATGGAACCAACAGAAAATGTCAGTAATCAAAGTGAAGCCAGGTGCCAAAACAAAAACTCCAGACAAAACAGGGGGTACGAGGTGAGAATGAAAAGGGGGCACAGAGATGGGTCTGACCAGTGTTGCACTTGGCTCGCAGAGAGGAAACCGGCCGTCTCAACGTGTGAGACTAAAGAGAAGACAGATATCCACAGCTGGGATCAGTCCAGGCATTTCCCCCCCAAACCCAGACCACCAGACATAAACTCAGCATAATCCTGTTTGGCCGTGGCCCAATTCTACACACTGGTCACTTTTTAGCACTCTTTATGGAAAAACGCAGGGAAATTACAACACAGCATAAAGAATATGGCCCAGCGATGATATTTTATTACGTTCAAGTGAAAATACCATAATATCAATGTGGAAATATGGACTTAGGGAGAAATACAGGATGTCATATTACATATGCATGGATAGATTTTTAGATTTCAGAGATAACAACCTGCCAGCACCTATACAGTTCACTAATCTACACCTTGTATCTCGTTTGTTAAATCTGTATAAAATCCAAAGAGTAAAAATGACAAGCTGCGGCCAGGCTACCTATTTCCTCCAAATTCTGACCATTTTGGCAACCGTATCGGCCTAAATATGTGACGAACATGTAATGAGTGCAGGCTTTCCACTCCGCAGGTCACGCTGAGGTTAATTCTCTGCTCGGTATTTTTATAAAGTTGCTTCATCTTACAGTCACTCCCTGACTGTGTGTTCTGTAGTGAATCATTCATTCTGTGGCCTTTCCCCAAAAGTACTCCTTTCCTGTCCTATGTAAATAAATCATAATAGCCAATATTTCATGAGTGAAATGTTTGTACCTGGTTAGCTGGACTTGACGGCAACTGGCTGAACAATATTGAATTCAGAAAATAACTCTTGGCCTTGTTTGTAAGTGGTGAGTTAAAAAAAAAAGAAGAAAACAGTCTTTATTTAGCTCTATTCATTACTGGTCTGTGAAGAACGCTTTGACCATTACTGAACTCTTTCCAAATGGAGAGCAGACTTGTTTTTCTGACTGGGTGCCCCTCAGTATGTAGATGTGTGAACATGAGACTGTGGTCTAGTCTAGCCAGTGTGTCTGACTAATACTTCCACTGCTGTGCATTTCTTCCGCTTTATTCAGCCCTCCAGCCCCGCTGCACGTTTATCTACACGTGCCCCCCGCACTCACCCACCACTCCCGCCCCACCTTACAAAACATGGCAAGTATGAATGATAATCACTCCACAGTTTAGATGAAAAGCAGGGGAACAGCAAGGCTCTTTCAAATGACTTTCACATCTGCCCCACCCCACTTTCTGCCTCACTGGCCCCAAGTTTGCCTCACTGACTTGTCTGAAGAAGTGTATGCGGGTGTGTGCATGTGTGTGTGTGTGTGTGTGTGTGTGTGTGTGTGTGTGTAAGATTAACTGTGTGCTTTGCATCTGGAATACCTATCAATGACTGCTCCTATCATGACAAGCAAAAAGGAAAAGAATCATTCCTATAGGTAGAGCAGACACATGCACATATATACACCGGCACTCAATTCATTTTAAAAATGTATAAATAGCAATATTTTCATAATCGTCTTTCCAGTTTTCATGCTAAGCTAAGCTGACCATCTCCTAGGTGCAGCTTTATGTGTTATGGCCAGACATAAGAGTGGTATCAATTTACTCTCATCAAACTCTCAGCAAGAAGCCCATGACTTCCATGCATGCTACTGAAGGGTTTACATTACCTAACCTACATTGCTACATGCTAACGTAAGGAAAATTTGAAAACCTGGTTGCCGATTTTGTCAATTTCTTCCCGATTTCAGATCATATTCCTGCTGGAATATGTCCGGTTGTGTTTAGAAGCTTTAACTGGTAACGGGAAAAGTACGGCTACAAACAGTCATTCACTGGCTTCAAGTACACTGCTATGTGTAGCTACATACTAACATCAGGGAAACATGTAATATTGGTTGCCAAATTTGTTAATTTCTTCCCGATTTCGGATGATATTCCTGTTGGTACATGTCCGGTTGTGTTTAGAAGTTTTTACTGGTGATATTTTATGGTAGAATATGCCACTATACTCCAGAGTTATTCCAGTCATCACCAGTCAGTGATGGTGCAGTGACACAAAGATGCGGAAGACCTGCAAACACTGGCCAATCAGAGCAGACAGGGCTTTTTCTGGGAGAGCAGCTTAAAGACACAGGTGCTGAAATGGAGTGTTTCAGACAGAGACTGAAGAATAGGGGTGGGGAGAAAATCGATATAGCAAAGTATCGCAATATTTTTGTGTGGCAATAAAGTATCACCACACGGAAACCAAGTATTGATTCTTATGATGTAAAGTACTGATATTACAAATACAAATTAAACTTTTAGTAGCCTACTAGAATAATATAATCAGTTGCCTTTTCAGTTTACTAGATATATTTTGCTGTTATAAAAATGACTGACGTGAGATGAACAGAGTAATTACTTTATTTCAATCGATAAAACGTTTAATGTTGACAAAGTTTTCCTTTGGGGACAAAATTTGTCACTGAAAAAAAAAGGTAATAAATTACACTACATCTCAGTATATCTTATCGCAGTACTCAGCATATTACAACACGTTTAAAATCACAATAATATTGTATTGTGACTTTTATATTGCGATAATATCATATTGTGGGGCCCACCCCTAGTCAACAGGTGTTCATCACAGACAGTATAAAAAAAACAATGTGTTTTTGACTATTAAAGCATGTAAACGTGTTTTAGTAGAAACCCAAAATATAAGTACTAAATAGTTTGCATACTGAAACATACCTCTACACCAAATTGTGGACTGAGGCTTTAACGTATGCCCGTCTAAAAAAACTTTTATCTCACATCTGAATAGCCTAAATTATGTAATATCTTAAAGTCTTGATGAATATGTGCACTGCACATACAATAATTCACATTTACTGAGTCTCAACGGTATGCTCATAAAGTGGATGTATGAATAATAAAAGTCTGAATTTTGGCCACTGTGCAGCAGAAAGGAGAGCTAAGGCTAAGGCCACAGTGTGATCCAGCTGTTGAACATGTGATGAATCTGTCTGCTCCTCTATTCACAGGGGAGAAACCGCCCTCAGTCTCCTGACACACATCAACCTTTTCTCCCCTCGATCACTCTCCTCCTCACAAGCCTCTTGCATACATCATGTTGGAGAGAAATCCAACTTTGGCTCGGGTTTCTTTTTGTTGTATAGCAGCGACTGTGAGGAACTGGAATTCTTGTAAGCCGACACCGTCGTGCATGCATGGAGAAGAGCAACCTTTGCTCTGTTTAGATATGCAATGGATCAAAAGGCTTTTAACCGCTGCATTCTGTTATTACAACTGGCTTCTGACGTCTTTGTGTTGATTCTGGATGTAAGTGTTTGGTTGGAGTAAACACACTAAGTGGTGCAGCGGGCAACTGCAGCTGCTTTTGGTGCTCTTTTTTTCCCCCTCCCCTCAGGAAGAAGACTTCATCTTTCCTCAGGAGATGAACTCATCCAGACTTGTAATCTGTTTATAATAATGTCCAAGGTTCTGGAAGCAGTAGTGTTTTATTTATCTATCTGAAAATTGCTTATTTTCTTTACCTACACCGGTTTGTAAATGATCAAACAGGCATGAATAAGTGATTCAAGCTTACTTAAACTACAGTTCCCACTGGAAATTTCTCTTCTGCAGGGGACAGTGTATGGGATAATGCCAGTAATTCCAACTTTTTAGAAAACCATGAAAAATCATGAACCTTTAATTATCCCTAAATGAAGGAGATGTATTTAGCAATGATCCTGTGGGCACTGATGACACGTGAAGCGGGCCATTCACACGTGAAGAACCAAATATGGCAGACTTGGTTTAAAAGTCTCTACTAACAAACAGATGCTAAACAAATGTATTCCCTCCTACTGACTGAAAGACCAAACACATGCTCATAAATTAAGCAACTCTGCCTGGTTAGACAGACAATAAAAAAAGGCATAAAAACATTAAAGGGGCATTAGATGCGGCATATTAAGATAATTAACATAATTCATGACAATGACTCAGTCAGCCAGGAATGTATGTTCTGTGTCAGGAGTGTTGCATAACTAGCTGATGGTGGCAGGACATATGGCTTTGTATTCAGTGGACAGATCGGTAGCAGACAGTATAAGGACTGACAAGCAGCAGTTGGGAAGGTCAGACGTTATGGAGGATCTAATAGGCTCGTTTTCTGGTTCGTACTTGTGCTCTGGGTTTCTTCTGGAAATTGTTTACATGCTTTAACAGGGAAAAACACTTTGTTTTCCTTACACTATGTTCTGGAACACTTGTATTTATCCTCCATCTGAGACACTCCGTTTAAGCCTGCCTCTATATGCCCCTTCGTATAAAAGCGTTGTCTGCTCTCATCGGTCAGCACTTAGAGTTCTTGTGCATCTCCCATCACTGCACCGTCATTACAGCTGGGGAATGACTTTATTAATAATGCTGGAATTTTCTACCATGAACAATCACCAATAAAAAGCTTCTAAACAAAACCCCAGGGTTTCCCACGCATACATTTATTCGTGCCGGCCTGCCAAGATAACAACAACTGATGCCACACTTTGTTTTATGTTTTTGGAGCTGGACCGTTCATTAGAAGAGTTATTGGAATATATATGCTGTTCAGTTATTAATTGCTCCACACTCTCGGAGCACAGAGCGTACTCTGGGTACAGACTGAGCAGTAAAAGCTGCAGGCACAGTGAAAGTGAAACTTAACCATGTATTGCATTGGGTCTAAGAGTTTGCCTTTACCCGCTTTTGCAGCAGCTGCTCCTCTCATCCATCGAGCTGATCATATCAGCTCTGACTCGGATCGACTGATCAATTATCTAACCTGCAGCTCAAACGCCACAATCTCCTACTGAGGGGTAAAACAACTAGGAAGAGTTCTGCATTCATGAAACTGCAAAAACCTCTGATTTTAGAGAGGGGATACAGAATGATATGAAGGGACACACAACACCCCCCAAGACATGTTAGCACATTTTAGCAACGTTAGCATGTAGCTACATGTAGCAGTGTACGTAATACAAAAATTTGCTATAGCGTGCCTGGAGCACATAACCATATACAGAAACCTGTCATGCGCCAACTTCAGCTTGTAGCCAAAGTAGGAAAAAAACACTGGAATGGAACAGTCAGAACGGTCTGAAGCCTGAGGTTATTAATAATAACGATACATCCCCTTTAAACGACCAATGTGACAAGAGCTTGGACTGACTGAGAAAGACACTCGGAGAAAACTTGATATAAATGTCATATTTGGTAAACTAATGCCCTCATATTAGTTCCTCATATAGGGTAGCGTGTCTTCAAATCCAACGTGTGCCAGTGGAAGCTTCTGTTTTCATTAATGACAGACTGATGCTTTCAGTAGACTATTATTTGTGGTCAAAGCTGAACTCGCCAGAGTGAGCTTATAGTCTTATCTTCACATATTCCCATAAGCTAAAAAGTAGTCTCACGATGTATCTCTCACAAAAACAAAATAATTGCTGTTTGAAGAAACTGGAGGCAATACAAAATCTGTAACTCAAATTCAGTAGTTTCGCCTAAATCATATCAACATGAACAGACACATCACTGCCACTACAAGTTAGGAGAGTACAGACAAAGCCCCTGGCAAGCTGCACACTTCATATTTCAAACATATAACGATTTATGATCTTGAAAGTTGGAAACCATTCACATAGACGCAAAAATACCAACTGCTCCACTCTTTTAGCATTGACCTGGACTTGGACTGTAGTGCACGCTCGGTTAGGGTGTTAACTTTCCACATTGAGCACAGAATGTCAATTCATGCTGTGAATAAACAGATTCAAGGAACAGTGCTGCCCATTGCTGACGTCAGGTCAAGCACGGTTAAGGAGGTGTAGCTACACCTTTTCCCATTCCTCTCCCCTGCGACTTGAAAGGCCACCGCCAGACCAAGGAAATATTTACAGGGTGGTGGACTGAAATGCAGTAACACCCTAAAGACCTTAAATACACAAGACAAACAGGGGGCAAGAGGGTGCTGCCTACACACATGGCCTGTGAAATAAGAACACTGAAAATATGGTTCAGTAGTCTGTGATTAAAGATTTCTATTTCTCCTGTCTTCTATTCCTTCCTTCCCATGACTCAACTCGGCATGAGAAAGACACACAGGGATATCAGATAACCTTCAGGTGTGTTGCCTTTACTGAAGCCAATAAAAATCACAGTCACTCTTCCAGCAGTTGTAGAGAGTCTGGCAACACAGACAAATCTCCCACACAACTTCTAGTATGAACAAACAAAACACTCTGGTATGAATGCAGTCATGAAATATCAAAGCATTGACTGTCTTCTGAGCTGCCAAAGAAGCGTTGCTTCATTTCTATCAGTCTGGCTTTAACAGGGAAACCCTCTATGGCAATATCTCAGACAAGCTGAAATAATACCTCTGTCCTGTTCTCTCCCTCCCTTTCTCCCGTCATGTCCACAAACCCACACTGACTTTCCATCCGGTACAAAGGCGTTCTCTGCAGTCAGACAGGATGGTCTTCCCCCTCTCTGAGTCATCTCCAAAATCTCCCAGGCTGCAGAGTGGGGGTCTGGTGTGAGCAGGGATAGACTAATAGGAGCCTGGCAAAGTCATTAGTGCAAATGGTGGAGCAAACAGCTCGACATTATGCACTGACTTGTAGATTGTTTCACTGGCTTCATGTTGCGGCAGATGTGACTGAAAACGTGAGAACTGCTGTCTCATTTCTTCCAGACGCTGATTTAGTGTCCATAAGGCCATTACTTTGATTACCACTTGCATCCATTTAATCATACAGTGCAACATACTGGATCCGGCTGCAACAGCTGTTCGTAAGTACTTATTAACTAAGCCTCATTATAACATAAGTGTTTCCCTGTACTAAGTGGAAATTTATGCATCACTTAATTTAAAATAGGATGTACACATACCAGTTTGTACATAGAGATGAATTTTAAAGAACATTTATGCCCTACAAACTTCCAGCTGTAACTGTTGTACAGCTAGCTTGTTAGCTTAACTGAGGGAAAAGTAAAAGACTTAAAATTATGAAATGTCCCTTTAGGACATAACGGCATTGCCTCGATATGATACGAGAGACACGTCATCAGTCAATGCCTCAAGTTGCTGAGTTATTTGGGCGTGGCTCTCGCTATAAATGTTTGCCTGTTGAGCTCCCATTTCTTTTTGCCTCTCAACTTAAGTGTGACATTTGGTTATGTGTAAGGCTGGGGGGAAAAATTTATACAGCATAGTATCGCGATATTTCGGTGAGGCAATATCGTATCGATACACAAACTCCAAGTATCGATTTTTTTATTATACAAACTACTAATATTTCAAATACAAATTAAACTTTTGGTGGCGTACGAGATAAAACAGATGCTGACAAAGTTTTCCTTTGGGGACATAATTTACAGTTGAAAAAGCCATACAACCGCATGAGCAAATGATAACTACATTTAAAAAAAGATTGGTTGTTAGGTTTAACCATTTTTTTTTCTGAAACTGTAAGTTTTGGCAGTTAGATTACAGCTTGTGATGCTACAGCAACTTCCTGTTTTCATCGTTGACTGTTTTTGATTAGACAATGCAACAGATTTTTCATAGCAACCCATTTATAGATTAACAGAGTCTCAACTGGCCAAGATGTTTCTAAATTTTGACTGGTGCAACCTAATTTAATAAACCACTACTTTAAAAGCTAGCTGAAACATACTTAGATTTTAGGAGGCACTTTGTTCACAAACTTTGTTATAGATTTACAATAGCTGCTGCAACCAAATCCTGGTCTATAAACAGATTCTCAGTGGCCCAGTTTGGAGCAGTTATTCAGTGAATCCGAAAGATAAATGGATGATCTGTTTTTCTTACACGACACGTGGGTTATTTTGTTTAGGACCTGTTGCATAATTTTACAATGGTAACCTACAGCACAGCAGCAAAAATATTGCTCCTCTTAGTAATTGCAGACAGACATTACATTCAGTCCAATGATCTGTCTGGCTCAAGTCTAAAAACTTGGAAGGATTTAAAGAAAATACTTTGAGTTCCTCTGAGCTCTGCACTATGATAAGGTTTTTCTTTCATCTGAAGCCTATCCTTTTTTTATTGTGCTGAACATCTGTTCAAGTTACGTGTGCGTACTTGAACCATAAGTGGATGCTACTTCAGTGTTATTAACTATGTGATCAAGCGATCCCACCCTGGTTTTTACATTTGTGAGTTCATGTGCGCGCATCTGTTTACTGTGAGGGTCCTTTATGTGTCCAGGTTTAATTGTCAGTGTGCTGCTCCATGGGAACCTACCTCATCCATGTTGGCCTGGTTCTGGATGAACTTGAAGCCTGGAATGCGCTTCTGGGTGCACACCACTCCGACATCTTCTGAGTGTTTGCAGTCCGACACTCCGAAGCCATTGGAGTGACACTGAGCCAGGCTCTTCTCTGCGCCAGAGCAGTGCACGTTGTCTAGCCAGATACGGCCTGGAATGGAAAGAAAGGCGAAGATTTAAAGACCCAGTGAAATGAAAAATACATTTTCACAGTTTTAATCATGTGTCCCCGTGTTTATTGATCATTTATCTATTGTAATATGCCAAATATATGTCAAAAAATCAGTATCAGAGTATTTTACACCAAAATCCCTGTCTTTTCTCTTCCTGTAAAGCTAGGTAAATGGTTTTTAAATGTTTCATGACTCATCCTGCACTCAGGGGCATTTATAAACCTTCATCCAACCAAATAAGACTTTGTGTAACTCACTAGCCACACCGGTCAAATAAAACCACACTTTACTGTTTGTGGGTTGGAGAAGCTAGCTATCAGAGCAATACGGAGAGATAGAAGAGATGTGTGTTTGGATATCAGTAGGCAAAACCTTTTTTTTCATTTCAAAAACAATGTGGCAGAGGTCTAACTCATTCATCTCTCCATCCTCCTCCTCCTCCTGATCTAACGGTGAGGAGGGTGTGTGTGAAGCCGACAGTCCGCTCAGAAGCGGACTCCACTGTAGCTCTGTATCATGCTAAACTCTAAGCCCACCCACTTTTTAGCAGTCCAGACAAATGCAAAGATTTGTCTTAAAGCCTTCTTGTAAACGTACACTGCTCAAATATTCAGTTTCACTGGGAAATATGTGACAGTACAGAAGCTAAAGACGCTCTAACTTCTGTTTCACAGGGACTTTAAGAGGAATTCATATATTTGTGCTGCTGTCTTGGACTGCATGACCTGTTTTATGCATGACATGGTTTAAAGATGCACATGCTGTTTCTGAGACTTTTATTAAATATTGTGTGTTTGACCCCTGCTATCACAAATGAAACCCTTTACACGTGCAGCGCTGGTGCAACACTCTTCCCACTGAGCTGGCCACAAGCTTCAGTTCCCAGTTACCTCCCCTAATAAGGGATTAATTCTGGAGAAAATATAAATGTACCATGGCAGCTTAAACCATGCCTCACACCATTTTGTCAACTATTTCAACATTTCCACTTAAGTCTAGTCACACAGACAGTAAACCTACTCACGTGGAGACGTGTTTGGTCTCCAGCTTAACCTGACGCATTCTTTCAGCAACTTTCAGCCTGCCCAATAAATGTTGTCATGGCTGAAGTGGATCATCTGCCGTCCAGCTGGCTGTTCTGAACCAGCCGTGAGGAAAACCACAGAACTGTAGCCATGGAAACCACCAAAGGACTGCTCATCATTCTGACAGTCTGAACATGTTGCCGAGGAACATCCTGATCATACCAAGAAAGTGACTGCATGTTATACGGTCACGTAGCAAGCTCCTGGCAGAGAGATGATTACCTCTAGAACATTTTCACAACAGGAGCCAAGTCCTCTTGGTGCTGAACTACAGCAGAGTTTCCATGTGAGAAGCAGCTTGGTCTCAGTACACCTTTGTCTAAACAAATAGTCAGCATTGTCAGTTGTGATAAAGCTGCATTGCTGCGTTAAAACTATCATTTGCAAGTCTTATGGGACTGTAATTTCACAAGCCAGTGAAAAGAACAGGAAGCAGAGTGCAAAGCGAAGCCATGAATTTTTTGATTGGGCTTTTATTGGCACTTTAAGCCAGCCACTTAAATCCTGCCATCCTTCACTAAAAATCATAACACACTGCAAGGAGCACTGTGTTCCTAAGAAGATCTAAATAAAATGGATTTTGTCCAGTTGCATCAAGTTGTAGCCTGAAGCAGAGTTTTCTGTCTGATTTTTTTTTTTGCACAAACATGATTTCACAACTGCAAATAATAGCTGTGTGAGGGCAGCTGAAGATCCCATCAACATCGCTGCGGGAAAAACGCTCTGCATCCAAAGGGATGTCCCTGTACTTGTTATGCAGCTGTGTCTTCAATTAAAAACATTTGGTGGTTTCTCTCACTGGTGTATAAGTCATCATGATGGGAAATGGAAAATGCTCTTGATCACTTTTATAGCCATGTTTCTCCACTGACAACAAGAAAATAGATAAAAGTAGTTTCCATTCAAGCACATGCACACAGCTAGTCTGGGCCTTAAATACTCTCCTTTCAAAATTAATTTGTTACAGACTAAACATATTGACAGGAAGAGAAGAATCCTCCTCATCATTGCCTTAAAATGTCTGGTAAGTCTTTAGTAATAAACTCCCTGTCCCTCCCATTAATAAGAAACCTGCAACTTTACAACTTTCAAATTGACATGTGTCTTTTAGCATACCCTAACTCATCCCTACAGCCTCCCATCTTTACCTCAGCTAAAATGCAGTGTAAACAGCTGTCTGTCTGCACAGCCAGCACAGGCATATACATCAGACTTCTTGTTAACTGCTTGTAAAATGTTTATATGCATCCAACATTATATGCATGGGGTGTATCACTTCATATGCTATATGTTATTTTTGAAATTGCTATAATTACTGAGGTGTTTTGGGAACAAGTCACAAAGTTAATTACTTCACTTTTGAAGTGGCTGGCTAAATGTGGCCCGACCCAGTGGGAAAACATGTGCCTTTAACAAGGGACACTGAGTTAATTAACAGCTACCAAGTGACATTCACCACCAGCAGCCAGCTGCTACGGCACGTACAGAGTTGGGATTCCCATCAGTGTTTTTACAGTGACGGAGGAATTCATACAGGACAAAGTGAGAGGAGATGAGATTATGTCTGCGTCTGGTTTACACTCCCAGTGTTTCCAGTATACCCCCCATGCTCAGAGCTGATTGGCGTGTCTCTGTGCTCCTCTAATGGGAAAACCAGTGCCTGAGGGGATTAGCAGTCAGACGGGAGGAAACGTGTACCTCATTCAAGGATTTCCATGGAACATATGAAACTGTATGAAGAGATATACTGCCTTTGAATGTGTGTGGTTTGCTGGTTTACTGAAATTGACATCCTATAACCCTCGGCTCAGTTCTGGGACAGCTGAATAGCAAAATTTTGGCTCTGATTAGATAATACAAGGTCCAGACCAAATCCTGGAAACCAACAGATACTTCTCAGAGACACCATACTAGTTTTCTTACCTTCTCCTCTTCCATACTTGGCCGAGGGTGACCAGGACTCTGCATTCATGAAGCCGAGCTCTCTGCACACCACTTGCGCAGCAGAGATGGAGAAGTCATCATCGCACACCGTCCCCCACTCTCCATTGTAGAAAACTTCCACTCGACCCTCGTAGTGTTTCCGCTTCTCCCCGGCTAGACGTAGCTGGATTACAGGGGCGCTAGTGTCTGACTGGGCGCTGCACAGTGCCAATGTGCACAGCAAAGTGGACAAGACACAGTGGAATGCAACTGGACGCAGCATGATTCAGGACGAGGAAGGAAACAACAGTGATCTAGATGGAGATAATAACAGAAAAGAATGTAAGCGTCAATAACAGAAGCTGTGCTGATGATGTGTTTTTTGAATATTTCTGAATGAGATGGACTTTAAAGCAACATTTTCCAATACCAAAGAGTTAAACGGAGGGCTGCACATTGCAGAGGCAGACAGTAATTTGTGGTGTGTGGTAGTTTTGTCCATAATTTGAGCGAGTGAGCAGTTTCAGTATAACGTCTTGTGCAGTAACAGTTTGGTTTGGCGCTCATCAGACTCCCTGAGACCCGTCACTGGCCTCTATGCAACCACAAGTATACGCTTGTGAATCACTAACAGAATTCACCGCAGTTTTACAATATATTAAGCAAACAGTGAAAATACATTGGACTGCCAAGAAGAGAGAGAAGAAGGAGAATTTGGAAAGGTTTGGGTGAGAACGAGTTATGATGCTGAGACAAAGGATTCCTCCTTCTGTCTTTCTGACAGCCTTAATGGCAAGCAAATGTCGGCTCCAGCAGGGTGGGGTGCTGCCCCCCTCGTTTATCTGCCGATCTGTGCCTGGAGGCTGTGCAACGGAGGTTCAGAGGGAAAGTTGACTCCACCTCAGTATTTCATGGCAAACCATTAAAGTGTCAACAGAGGGGGACCAGAAGCCCCCTAGGAGGAATGCTCCTGGAGGAAAGGGAGGGAGGGAAGACAGTGAAAGTTAAGGAGACCCCTACGTGTTTGGTGTGTTTAAGGGGAGGAATTAGGTAGGGGGGTGCTTTCCAGGTTGACGTCATAGCAACAGCCAAACACACTGAAGAGCACACAGGCTTGAGAAAGCACCTCTGCAGCAGTACACAATAAATTGTCATACGGCGTGAGCTTGTGGTCATCTGAAACATCTGGTTTACCCTGCCATGGAAGTTCAGCAAGGGGAGGGAGCTACTTTGATTTGGCCTTTTAATATTGTCAATGTGTCTCTTCTAACAGCAGTTATGAGTAACAGAATCAACTGTATGTGAGGTTTAAAATAGTCCGTCAGAGTTTGGAGTGCAGATTTTTTCAGATTCCTCTTAAATATGTGTTACATATGTTGCTTACAAAACCAGTGGAGACACACCCACCTCTCACAGAAGAATGTTCACAGTGGACACTTTCTCTGACTTATATTTACAGCAGGTTGAAAGCGGATAGGTTACCATTAAAGAAATGTAAAACATGCAGTCTTTCATGAGAACAATAAGTCCAAACAATAAGAGAAAGCTGCCAGTCAGTGAAAGGTAGCCAAGGATAGTCAAGTCAGCTGGAAAGTGCAATACTCCACATGCTGAATTTATTGCTTTCTCAGTCAAAGCCAGCCCTCTTGTATTGTCTATTGTTCACTCCAGAAAAGCACAAATCAACCATCAAGTGCCTGTTAAGCCCTGGCCAGCACAGATCTTAATATGCACAGTGAGTGACAAAAGGAAAGACCTCATTGAGAGCTAGAAGAGTCCTGCAGCTTCTTAGGGAAATTCCTGCAATGTCTGCAGCAGAGTCAGACACAAATAGCAAAGTGATGCTAATTCCTATTAGATATGGGTTGTTATTTAGGTATAATAATAATGCAACACACTGTAGTAGCCATGTTGTGATAAAGCTAACTTTTGGGAGGCTGTGACGCTTAAAATAAAAACAAATATAGGATGGAAAATACATTTAAATTAGATTTAAAAGGAGTAAAATGCAAATTAACAGCATTTTTAATGTTTAAAGTCGTACACAGAGTACGAAAAAAGACACTTTACAGAAAGTTAGCTTAAATTAACTCCCAGAGTTTCACATATTTGTGCACGTGCGGGGTCCTGCCAACGGTCGGCTAGCCAAAGAGTTGACAGACAACACTTACTGTGACAGACGGAGAACACGCAGTAAACTCTTCTCAACACGCAGACTTTGAAGTTTCCAACCTGTTGGACAGGATGAGATGTGAAGCAGCGGTTCTTTGTCCCTTTAGTACTCTTCCTAGCTGTTTTCTCTGCTCCCCTCACAGCTGGCAGCGCGCTCCCGTCCCACTCCTCACCACGCTCAGCAGCCAATCAGAGGCCGCCTCAGCATCCTGGACCCGCCCCCTCCGGCCCAATCACCAGGGTTACACAAACACACTGCAGGCGCTGGAAAGAGCATGGACCCAAGTTCTTACTGACATCTTATGGCTTTATATAGACTTAAAAGTAAAACTTACACTGCATCTTTTTTTAATGTTTAAATCAAACAGTTAATATATAATTGACTTCTGTGGAATTTTATTATTCATTAACCCCCTGAGACACGAACTTTTGTGTGGTGTGCATTTTTAATTTCTCCTAGCTAGTGTATTTGTACAAAAATTAACATCTAATTAACAGTGTCTTGGCTTGCTACTGTTACTAGAATTAGTCATATTTGTATTCAGTATCAAACTACAAACATTATAAAGCATAAATAAAAAACTTTCAACCATAAAATCTGTTCAGGTTTTGGACTTTGCCCTCTTTTGTGTAGGGATTGGCTGCAGACTGACTTAGCAGAGATGGCTGCCATCTTGTTTTTACATGGATTTCAGTTCAAATAAACACAAGAAATGTGTGCTCTAGAGAAAGGATCAGCGCTCAGTGAATAACCTCCTAAGCCCTATGATAAGCTATTATGGCAAGGCTTAACTACGCTATACAGACCAGTAAGCAGTGATAACTAACATGTCTTTGGGGTCATCAGGTGGGAACCTCCTTTCACCAGTGTTTCGTCTAGTTGGTCCCACGACACCTCCAGGAGGCTAGACTGATCTCTGGCGTCCCAGAGACACTCGCCTAATGCCAGCTCTCACTGCTCCTCGCACTGACCCAACAACCTCCTTTACCTTACATTACACATGGCTTTCTCAGCCCAAACAGCACTGCCACCTTCAACCAAACCCAGACTCCGTTTATGCGAGCTCCAGGTAGTGACTGTGTTGATACCACCTTTCCTAGCACATTCACCATACTCTATTTCACGTGCTACATTTCATAACTCCAATAAAAGCTAAAGTTAAAGGAGATAGAGAAGATAAACTCACAAGCTTTCTCAGCCCAAACAGCACTGCCACCTTCAACAAACCCAGGCTCCGTGTTAGTGTGTTGTGCAAACTATCCTTTCACATGTTCACCGACGGAAACCTTGTTACAACTTTCACTTCTGTCTGCGCTCTGCTAGGGCCACTAGATGGGACAAAAAAGTGTCCACGAATGAGGACAACAGGTCTAAGTTAAGAAGCAGAATGAAGTATAAGGTCAAGTAAACCCAAAATGAGATGTCTTCATGTGAGGACGCAGTGTCCCAGGAGGATATAGTAGGCCTATGATTATATGCTGTGTGTTCTTTTTGCATATACGTTTTTTTAGTAGGCTGAAGACACACTCATCTGAAACTGACCCCACATCTCAAAATATCCTCACAAAGCTCACTGCATAATATTCTTGATATTTAAAATGAATCAAGTGACTGCTGCATTATGAATATTGCAATGGTTCTGATTTCACATTGACTCCTCTCAGCTTTTACCTACTGTTAGCTCAATGGTTGGGTTCTCCAGTCCATACAGATCAGGGGTGACAAACATACGGCCCATGGGCTAGAACTGGCCCACCAGAGGGTCTAATAAGGCTCACCGGATGACTTTGCACCCCTAATATTGATGCATTAGTGAAGGCTAAGAGAGTGGGTAGCCTACTCCATGTGCAGGATATCATTTATCAGCAGCTTCAGTACAAAACAAACTGGTACAGTCTTCTAAAACAGTGTTGGTGGAAGGCTATTGCTGAGGCACTGCCAAAACTTGACTTAGTGTGCTCCCTCATTAGCTTCCACTGTAGTTTGCTGTGGTGATGCCAGCATTCCTACACCAGTATGGAAAAACGCACATGTAATGACAGTGAGTAGGCTGACTAAATGTGGAAAAACTGAAACATGTTGAAATTGCACTTAATTTTCTTAAGACATCTCAGGCTGTTCATCATCTGTTTAGTAAATGATGAATGATTTCAGAATGCACTTTACAGCAAAAGATAGGCGGAAAATGGGGGTTCTGTTATTTATGACTTATTATGTAATAGTTCTACTGGTCCAGCCCACTTGAGATCAAATTTGGCTGTATGTGGCCCATAAACTAAAATGAGTTTGACACCTCTGATATAGACTGTATGATATGTGCAGCATCTCCAGCAAACAAGCTCAGTCAAGTCTACTGGCTTTCCTCCCATGTTCATACCATAACTGACGGTATAGACATGATAAAGGTGTGGCTGATAGAAAAAGTCAAAGAGATTATTAAGAGTCCATGCACAAAATCAGTGATAAAATGGTTGTGAATATTCTCACAAAGGAGAACAAATTTACCCTGGCAGTCAGATCCTGCCTGCTCTGCAGCAGGGGAGCCACGGATGTAACCAAGCGAGAGATATAAATTAAATATAAGGAACCAAGCTTTTTAGATCTGAAGTGATCCTTCCCACCCTTTACCCTCAAGGGAGCACAGCTGCCAAAAATCTGTACAGCAAGTCCATCCTGTTTATGCTGACTTCTTCATGTCTATCTTCATCAGTCAGCTTGTGTTGTTTTTAGTGCTGTGTGGTTACATAAACAGCTAGGTCCACATTTTGAACAATACAGTTACTAACTAACTAACTGCCATGTTTAAACCCACTGACTGATCTGTAAGAATAAACTCTTCTCAGGGTCAAGTCAGGACCCACCCTGTGTGTGTGTGGTACTGTGTGTTTAAGGACACCACCATGTGGTGAGAACGCTCCAATAGATATGTCCAATGTGTAAATGCAATTAAGAACATTAACATTTGAGCCACATAATATCAGGTAAGTCTTGAATTTACTGACATAAGTGACATCAAACATTAAGAAATTACTAAATTAGCCTCAACATGATTTTATTTATTATTCACTACAACCTTTATATTTGGTGTAGCTCTTCTGGGCCTCTACATCTCTTCTATTCACCTTATCATCAAGGTTTTATATTAATCTTTTTGAAAATTTTGATGCATATGTACTGATTTATTCAGTATTTTTTAATGCTAGTTTGTTTTTAAAAAGTGACGCATTCTGACTTCTCCAACAAAACAGCTGCTTCTTGTCTTCCTCTGCTGTCTGTTACAAATAGATTTTAATTCTTTCCACATTGTTTTACATGGAGAAATAAACCTGCTGTGCATCTGGTGGCACTGAGTGGCTACAACAATAAAAACTGGCTGGCCACATTTGGTGGATTACCCTGCTTCGAACTAAGCAGTTGGGCCTTAATGAGGATGACCACTTGTTTTGTCTGAGTAAACATTGTTAAGTTACCTGTTGTGGATGGTAGAGTGAAGAATAACAGCAGCCAGTCTGCTCTTCTGTTAAAGCAGTTCATGGGCCACATCAGAATCAGAATCAGAAATACTTTATTGATCCCCAAGGGGAAATTATTTATGTTACAGGTGCTCCTTGCAAGAGAGGAAAGATACGTGAAAATATAAGAAATTTAAACAATAGTATTTACAAATATATAGTTAAATAAACAGGAATTATTAACAAACATAAACGTAAATAAAT
>NC_065529.1:19684461-19822642 GCF_006386435.1 Epinephelus moara
CACCAGGGGGGCATCCACCTGCATTGCTGTCAGCTTGTCACCCAGTAGAGCTGGACGTATGGTGTTGAACGCACTAGAGAAGTCAAAAAACATGACCCTCACAGTGCTCACCGGCTTATCCAAATGGGCGTAGACACGGTTGAGGAGGTAGATGATGGCGTCCTCAACTCCAAGTCGGGGCTGATAGGCGAACTGGAGGTGGTCCAAAAGTGGCTTGACCATGGGCCGTAGCTGCCGGCCGGACATACAGTCCACTTTAATCTCAAGGAGGTTGGACCAGTAAAACCATTGCACAATAGCCTATAAATAACAAGACCTAGATATGTTTCCCCTTCTTTTAGTGTAAGGAAGTACATTTTGAAGATAGATCAACAATATGTCTCAGTTTTTCCACATTCAGTCTGTCGACTACTCACTGTCATTACATGTACATTTAGCCATACATTTCCACTCCTGTGTAGTAAATACTGGTGTCACCACACTAATCTACAGTGGAAGCTATTGAGGATGCAGGTTAAGTTAAATCATCCCCTGCCTTACAAACCATTTACAAATCTGAAATTTTTGCAGTGCCTCAGGGTTCCTCCAATAGTGTCCAACACAGATTCTTTTGTACTGAAGCTGCTGATCGATAACATTTTGCACAGTGTTCACTATCTATATATATATAGATATATATACTGGTCAGGGTGAGAAAGTGTCTGGAGCAGCTCCTGAAACCTGCCACCTCTAAGCTTGACAAGGGCATCAATATTAGATGTGCAAAGTCATGCAGTGGCTGGGATTGGACCCTTTGGCAGGCTGGTTCTGGCTTTGTGCTAGACTGCAGTACTATCATGCAACACTGTGCTAACTGTAATCACAACAAACAGATGAACAATGTTTGATAAACAGAAGAAGAACATTATTATATATACAGAAGATACAAAGGCTCTGTCCTTGCAGCAGCAGCAGCAGCCGTGGGTTTGATTCTAACATGTGGCCCTTTATTGCATGTTGTCCCCTCTCTGTCCCCTTTCACACTCAACCTGCTCTAGCTAATAAAGGCACAAAAACGATAAACAGAAGAAGACAAAGGTTTTTTTTTTTCTTCTGTCAGTCAAAAATGTGATCCACAGTTCTGCTTTAGCCCAGGCGAGCAGGAAGGAGGTTTGTCTTTGAAGTCAATTAACAGAACAGAGGGATGATGAAGCAGAACAAACACACAACTGCAAGTCTATTGCTGGTCCCAGCTGGTGCCTTAAGTAACTTAGTTGTGGTTTTATTTTAATTTACAGTACAAAAAATAAACCCTATACATGTTTTTTTTTATTTCAATTTGACACAGAGATGATAATTACAAGGATTAATTACTGGGCAGCTGGTCACAAAATCAGCACCACGCCACTGTTGTGAACCGTGAACACAACAGTCAGGTCAGGTCACGACCTGATGTGACTCTTTTCTTTCATACATTTATGACTACATTGTTGTATTGTCAAGTCGAACTGCTGGGGGAAACTGCAGCCTGTTGACTCACAAACAAAAAGACCACTAATGACATGTTTGTAAAAAAGCAACCGTACATTGGCTGAGAGAGCATAAAAACAGTGATGACACTCGGCTCCTGGCTTCCCTGTGGGGATCAGCAATGACTGAGTTTGCTTCTGTTTCTGCTCCTCACTCAGGAACAACAAAGATGTCGTGTGTTTCTTATTTGCTATGTGCACATCTTAAATGAATCAGGCAAAGGATGAAATATATTAAATCTTAACCATTTATTCAGGAATGCACAAAATATAGCCGTTAACATACATCTGGGTATACTTAATTCTTCAATTTTACAAACATTAGCAACAATATTCTTTTCATAAAGTATAAAATTTACACATGTTGTACTGTAACAATGGATTTGCATCGAAAAGCACCTTCAGACTGACATGACGCCACAACAGCAGGACACAGAGTCACACTGAAACTCAGGTCGTTTTACATACAAGGACATTTGATTGTGCTGACAAGGCTTCCACAGAAGAACATGTCCTTTATAATATCTGAAACACATCTCACCAAAAATGCACTTGTGCGCTCCCTCGGGTTCAATCGGACCAGAAAATGCTGATGTTAGCGATGAAGTTATTATTACATGATGAACTCACTGCTCACCAAAACACAGACCTTCACCGTAACTGCAAACCCTTTATAACTCACTGTTGTTAAGGAAAGATACATACTGTGTACAGTACACTTTGGCAACAGAGTTTGGAAACAACTGCATGAAGGGATTTTTTTTTTTTACAAAATAGACAAAATAAAGGCACACCAGCAACATTTGGGCTCACACACAAAATATGAATACAGTCCCGAAATATCTACATGGCAACGACAGAATGTGTTTCTGACTTTTCCAGCACTCAAACGCAGAGCGAGAAAATTAAACATGGCACATGGTTTAATATTACAGTATAATAAGAGCAAGCTAAAACTTTGATTTCCACCCATCCTTGTCAAAATGTTATCAGATGAATAAAATATTACAGAACAGGATTCAAGATTCTCTTAAGTGCTTTTCGTATTTAACAATCCCAGAGATTTATGGTAGGCAAAATGTACATGATGTCAAAACTCTGTGGTTTAACTTCAAACTGCATAAGTGAGGACTTCAACACACACTGTGTATGTAACCAGGTGAAACACAGGCAAACCCAAAGGCAACTTAAGTAATATTACTTACAGTTCATGTGCTGATGAAAGTAGATGTCAATCGAACAGAAGAATTGGCAGCAAGAAATATCTACAGGCCAGAAAACTAATACACTATGATCAGTTTAGGCACTCAATAGAGAGATTTGTCCTTTCTGAAGACTGTATCATCAACACAGTTAATTGTAGTGTAGATGCACTGTGCTTAAAGATCTGTGCTGTGTGCCCACATCGTCTTTCCCTTGGTTCCCAAGTTATTTCCTACAGTTTTGTGTTAAACTTGCTGTATAAAACAATAATGGAAATTCTTCGTCATAGAATAAATGCACACACATTTCAAAGAAGAGGATCAACACTTAAAAACTGATGAATCTTTAACCAATAAAACAAGCCTTTATTGTAAATCCTTAACCCTAAGTGACCCGCAGGACCACCAGCGATCGCAACCAATATTACTGTCTTAAAGAGGCTGTGGTGTGCTCATTTTGTAAGCTAGCATGAAAGTGCTATCATGTGAGACCAGACAACCTGAGGCATCTATTTGTACCAACCACGTCATGCTATCCTGCCGGGAATAAGGTTAAATAATGCTCCAATGTTAGGCTACATTTGGTGAGAAAAACCACAAGATATCAAATAAAAATGGGTTCTATGGGTACCCACGAGTCTCCCCTTTACAGACATGCCCACTTTATTCTAATTCTGTGTAGCTTTTGGCAAAAACCATGCAGTTTTTTGCATGCAGTATAAATGAGTTATATTTGCCTTTTCTAAAAATGTTGTATATGAATATCTCTGCATACCGGGACACCTAAACAGTCTTGGAATTGCATAAATTGGGTATGTGTGATGTTAGCCCCCATAGCAGCCATTTCATTGTGAGTTTTGAAACGATGTTTTGTGACCTCTAGGGTAATCACAGCCTTTAGGTTCCTAGCTTTCTAATGATGTATACCATTTTCATCATATACTGTTGACCTGCTATCTCCCCCTAAAGATCACTTGTACCCCTCTAAAATAGACAGAAAATGGGTCTATGCTGGGTCTCTAAGGGTTAACCAAAGATCAATAAATCTCCTTCAAAATAGTTAAAACACACCTCGTGATCACGTTGTGCTTCTTCAACTTCCATGACATGATCAACACTATGAATTATTATTGCTCTGGTTTCATATTTCCGTCTGAAAAGAGCAACCGTTCTGTGATTCAATTGTATTTTTCCAAAAACGTATGAGCTGTGAGAAAGAAACGGTTGACGTGTGCTTGAGTGTGATCATGTACAGTATTTACATCAATGTTGCTGTGAGAGTTTGATTAAAGGCCTCTTATTCTGTTCCCAGTTTGGCGATCAGTTCATCACAGATCTTCGTGAGCTCCTCGATCTCTTGATTCTGGGAGAGACAGAGAGAAAGAAGTTTAAATACTTTAGATGATGATGGATGATAAAGTAGCGATACAGATTCCCAATATGTGGTCAGTTTATCCAAATAATGCATGTGACTTCTTCGGAGATGTGAGAGCTGCTGACCAGCAATCAGTCATGAGATACTGTCATGTATATATAAGAGTGTCTGTTGCTAATGGCATACTTAATCACTGATTTAGTAGACATATGCAACATAAACAGAATGATTATGCAGTAGGCAGTACATTAGTAAGTGATTCTGAACACAGCGATTTCTACTTTTATTTCAGTAAAGGATCTGAGTACTCCCTCAATTACTGGCACTAACTCATCACAGAATGAGTCGGAAAGGACAACACTATTTTTGGGCCGATGCCCATCAACGAAATGAAAATAAGAACAAAATAGCAAAAAATAACAGTAATCATTTAAAAAAACAAACTTGGGTTTCTCTATTCAATTTTCATTTCTTATTTACTTGTTTATTTTCAAGGATTGATCTTGGAGTTCTGTGTCTACTTTTTCCCACCAGGCTCTGGTTTAAGGAAATGAAACACTGCTCCCTAGTGTTAGATGTGTACCAGTGTGTTGGCAGACATGCATTTATAAAATCTGTGCTGAATGCCTGCACATGATGAAGTACTTTACAGTGATTTTACAGATTGCTGTAAATAAAGCATTGATAAAATCACTGTAATGCAACATCATTAATCAGCATTTCATCACTGTAAGACACATGGGTGGGATTTTTCTATAAACACGTATTGAATCTAAATTGCTCAACACAAGAGAAGAAAGGAGAGCAAAACATTTTAGGGGGATTAAACAGGTAAAAAGCTGATGGGAAGACACATGTATATTTTTTTACTAAACTTAAAGAGAAAACCAGACTTGACAAAGAAAATGCAGACATTAAGGTCATCTTACCACTGCTGCGACATAAGACCTACAAATGATCTCAACTGTGATCTTATTTGATTAAAGTATTAATTCCATAATATTACATAGATGTTTAAACAGACCTTCTTTAGCACCTTTTACCAGACTTCCAACAAGAATAACACAAACTGAAAACTCTCCCACTGAAGAGGTTTTAACCTCAATTATCCAGAGTGTCTTTTCAGCATACCCTGCCCCGCACTCACACAGCATAACACTGTGAATCAATTTTAATCATATTTGCCATCATCCTACCTTTTGAAGGACAGCTCTTTCAAGTGACTCCACCCTCATCTGCTCCTTTCTCAGGCTGGCGCTCAGTGCGACACTCTCGGCGTTGGCCTTGGCACGTACCTGGGCTATGTCCTCATTAGCCCTGTTAGAGAGGAAGGAAAGGAGACAAGAGAGATTGTCAAAATGTTGTCTACCCTTGAAATGCAAACTTTTTCCAGTATTTAAAACCTGTCATGGCAGCTTACTTGTCCAGTTTCTCCTCGGCATGCAGCTTGAGGGTCTGGTATCGTTGCTCCTCCTGCTTGATCCGCATCAGGTAGTCCTGCGCACACTTTTTCAGCACCTCCTCATTCTGGAGAGACACATGTACAGAATATCTAGTGATCTAGGTGTGTGGTAGTGGGCTGGACAGCATCTCACGAGGTTCATACTGAAGCTCTACTGACCTTCTTGAAGCCCTCCAGGACTCCCTTCATGTTCTCATACCTCCTGAAGAGGTCAGCAAAGGAGCGCTCCACAGAGTTGAGGTCAGCAATGGCCTGATCTCTCTCCATGGTCAACTGCCTGACTGACTTGGTGCAGGACAAGGACTTCTGCTGCTGCTCGTCCTCTGCAACCAACAAAGGTAAGATATTAAGGAGGTAAGGGCAAGACGTATATCACATCTTTAAGTCAAACAGAAGCAGCACTGTCAAATGAAACCTTGAAGCGTATATGGGCACATCACCAGATGAATCACAACATTTCAGTGCATAATTCCACACTGTGTAGATGTTATATCAAATAACAGTGCAGTATAAGCTATCAGAGCAGTATTATGTTTTCCAGTGTTTGGAATTTGTAGGCTGATGACAGTTACTACAGTCTCACTCTGAAAGGAATGTAAACACTCTCAGTATAAAGAAAACAGATAACACCTTAACCTCATTGCCATGGTTTCATTTTAAATCCAATATGACAAAAATGCACAGTGCCGTCTGACTGCACTATACTATATGCATTTTAAATGCAATGAATCCTTAAAGGGACAGCTGGCCCTAGAATCAATATATATATTTCCTCTTACCTGTAGTACTATTTCTCAGTCTAGATTGTTTTGGTGTGAGTTGCAGTGTTGGAAATATCGGCCGCAGAGATGTCTACCGTCTGTCAAGTATAACGGAACTAGATGGCATCCTGCTTGTGGTGTTTAAAGCGCCAAAGGAAAAAAAAACATATGAAAATCTCAGCAGCAGTGTTTCTTTTTAGAAAAGTTACTCCATTTACTAGTGTGAGCAGTTTCACATAGGAACTAATTTCTTTCGACACACATCAACTGTATCGGAGCACATAAGGAAGTGTGCATCTACTGCTAGATCACCTAGCACCAGTGAACTAGCTATTGTTACAGCACAGTGGTGGAAGACACCATTAATGTTTACATCTCAAGCTCTTGCAAGCACGAGCCCCTCATCCATGAGTAGATGTAGTTTCCATCTGTGTGGCTGACAAGTTCAACAGTTGACAAGTGTAGTTTTGTAGAAAGAAAGTAGTTCCCTTATGAAACTGCTCACAACAAGGTCTGTGGATTATGTTGTGTAACTAGGTCAAGATTTCTGCAAAGAGACACTGCTGTTAAGTTTTTCAAATATATTTCTTTGATGCTTTGAGCACCACATCTAGTGCCACCTAGTTTCATTATATTCGAGGGAAGACAGACATCTCTACAGCTGGTGTATCCAACACTCAGCAACTCACACCAAAACAGTCTAGACTGAAAAATATCATTAGGTAAGAGGAGAAATATGTATTTTAGATTTTGGGGTGAACTGTCCCTTTATAATTTAATGACTCCTGAAAGTGTCATAATCCTGGGGGAGCAATCGTGAAAAACACATGCTACTTACTGTGTACTATTAACCACCACCAGGTGGCAGCAACTTACCAATCATCTGTGCAACTGTTTTCTCATACTCTGCAACTATTTTCCTGTCAAGATAAAATATAGAAAGCGCACCATTTGTCAGTGTTGTTACTCTAAATTAGTATCATTATTATTTTTTGCACCATAATTTTTTTTAAAATGTGAGGCGAGGTTCTAGAGAAACCGTGATGCTTCATACCTCATCTCCACAACCTCGGCTCTGCTCTCTTCATACTTTCTCTTCCACTCATTGACCTCAATCTCTTTAGTGATGATCTGATTGGAAGGCAGGGCATTAACAGAAAAATGTTCAGATCTAAGACATTAATCATTAGCAGGTTCACTTTATAAAAAGGAGCACTGTATTTCTGAGTGTGTGGCAGTGACGTACCTCTTCTCTGATCAGAGTGAGCACTGCGGCCTTGTCCATCTCACTCAGAGGTATGTTGTCCTGGGACAGGGCTGCTGTGTCTGTGACCTCACTGCTGGTCATCTTTGTTGTTGGGGTCATGGATATCTCGCTCTGTGGAACATGAGGAAAACATACTGTCTATCTGACAAGAACAGGGTGAGGGTTCTGGAGCACCTTCACTTACTTTCAAGGTGGCAGGAGAAGCGAGATAAATACATCGCAACACATTGGTCTTGTAATTAAGTTGTTCTAAATACTACAAATGTTGCTGGAGTTTCGATGACTGTCTGACAAGATCATCCATGACCTTAACATTTTCCAAGAAGATCCCATATGGCATGTCAGATCACATGATGTCTTTTCAAGGTGTGCTCTGGGAAAACTATTCACATGTGTGTTGATTTTATTAAGCAAACATTTGTATTCCCTCAAGGTGCAAGTTTGGTTATCTTAAACAAATACTGTGTGATTAAAAACAATCTAATTACTGTAGCAAAAATAGATACTGGGGCATAAGAAATCTACAAATTCCCAGTATGAAATTAATAAAGCAGGACTCTAATTATGGCTCTTCCCAATTGAGATAAAGAGCAGTTGGTGCAAAACAAGCCAGTCATGTTTAAATATTCATACTGCACACTCCCTGTGGTTCTATAGTCTACTTACAATATCTTCTTTCAGACTGCAGGTATCCTTCTCCTCCAGGTGATCTACAATCTTAGTCTCAGGATCTTTGAGGAGAAAGAAACAAAATGATTTAATGACAAATGTTGATTGCAGTAATTCCCTAAATATATCTAAGTTTCAAAAATAATGCACACAGTAGCCTTCCTGTGTTCAATGTCTCATTTACCTCAAGTTAAGCTTTAAGAATGTTTAAGAATTGTTTCTGTGATGAAATCATGGTGCGATACTTGCACCACTGACACAGACTTGTTTTAATGCACCACTGTGGGAAGCATTTGTTCCCTAGTGTAGCATTTTCAACTTTCTTGTATCCAGGACAGGGTTTTGCTGAGCATGCATGCTCCATTTTTTTCCTTCATAAAGCCTGACACATTCTCAGAGCTCTGCAGAGTCCAGTACTCCAACAGTAGTTAGAAAATTACATAACTGACCCGCTCTCTTTGTTCATGTTTTCCAATTCACCCTGGTGTTGGAACTGGCACCTTTCTGCTAGGCACACCTCCTGTTTTAACACCATGCCTGACGCATACACTTTTTATATGCCTTATAAAATACTATTAATCTAAATACATCACAAGTAAATTTCCAAGTTCCCAGCTTTCAGTTGATGTATACCACTTTCATCATATGGAAGCATATGAGTAGCATGACTGAGTAATTACCTTACAACTGTCTCTATCTGTGGAGCCAAAACGTCTTACTATATGTTATTGTTCGTTTTAACTTCAAACACTGCTTTAAATTCTTCACACAGCAGAGGATCCAAACATACCTTCCATGACAGATACGTCATTGACTGGCTGTTTCTTCACAGGTGCTTTGATGCATTCAGGCTCTCCTTTGTCCTCCTGGCTGTCTGTTGTCAGGTCCATGATGCCGGTGGAGGCGAGCTTCTCCTCATCAGTGGCATGATGAACTTGCTGAGTGATCTCTGGGGTCTGAGCCACCACCTCGTCCTCCTCCTGGAGACAAGGGAGGAAGACAGAATCCACACTGTACTGACATTTCATTTCATACTTAAATATCAAATATGAAGTAGAATTAATTAGAAATATAATATAGAACTCCTTACAGTAAGAAAACAATCATTTAGCTGTTTTAGTAAAAAACTTTTTTTTTTTACATAGGAAAGTGTATATGTACCATGTGGATTGCTAAAAGAAATGTTTGCTCCCTGTGTGTTTCAACCAAAATGTTTTGCACCGGTCAGGGATTACTTGGCTGAAAAAAAATTCAAAGGGGGAATATTACTAAAAAAAAGTCTGAGAAACACTGACTCATCACAGTCACAAAAATCCAATTCCGTTTCATGGGCTTTGACAAACTTTAGTACAATAAGTTATCACAGAGACACTTAGGCAGTAAACAATGTCTTGAGGAGATCTCTTGAGGACAGAGGAGGTGATATACTGAGGGCACATGGCAGCAGCAGACTAATATTTGACTGCAGAGTGATAAGTCACAGTTCTGTCACCATGCCAAGCCACCACTGCAGAGCTGGAGCCTCTTCTGATGCTCCTGTCAGCCAGTGTCAAAGTGTTTTTGTGTGCATGCATGAGTGTGTGTGTGTGAAGAGGAGAGGCCGAGAGGTGAGACAGCTGCTGAATAATGGACGCTGCAGTGTCACTGCAGTAAGGTGAACCATTTCAGCTGACAAAACACACATTACCTGATTGCACACGTCGAGCACCAGGGACTGGCTCTCATCATATTTCTGAACTTTACAGGAATTCCTACAAAACAAGCACATGATGACAACACACGTGTCAGAATACACAGATCCAAAAGCAGAGATCCTTAAAAAGTTTAACTTATCTTCCTCCTGTTCGTACAACCATAGAGATGAAAACATTTCGATGCCCTTTGACCTGATTGCATTGGCCCACAATACAGCTACATACATAGCTAGTATAGTTAGTACAATAATTCTAGGGCTGCTCAACTTCTGAAGGGATCACAAGACGGGACAAATTAACTTGATGATGTATGGCCTTGTGAGTTGAGGTGAAACCTTCACATGCTCCGTCAACAGTCAGTTCTGGCACAGCACATGCCACAATGAGAGTAAAATGGGAAGCCGGCATGCACGAAAGAAAGAGAGCGTCGATAGTGAGAGTACTTACAACAGAAAACAGAGAAACTTGGCCTGTTCAGATGTCCTGGAGCTAATAGAAGTGGACGAAAGCAGAGGTTGGAGAGGGGTTGCGTGACAGACAAGAGGAAGGAAGGATGAAGGATGAAGGAGAAATTGATTAAGGGAATGGAGAACAGATCAGGGAGGAGGAGACAAAGGAGAGCGTGTGAGTGACTGAAGGTGCTCAGCTCAGCATGTTAGATCGTTTAAAGGTTGTGCATAAACACGAGATGCCGACAGACCTGGAGAAGCTGAAATTAGTCCAAACCCCTGCTGCTATAAGCACTTTTAACAGCCTATATATAACCTGTGGGAATTGCATCAATGGCCAGTATGCAGTGTTAAGTGTTTGCCATGTGTTCAAAGCTTTGTTTGGTGGGTATCCAACTACTAGAGGATGTAAATGCTAACACATCCTGCCAAATACAGAGCAAGCTCAGTGGGGTGAAAGTATAAATTAAATAAACTGAAATCTGAATTTGTGTTGTTGGTGATAATGTTAAAACCTCAAAATTGCAAACTCCTGAGGCAAGGAAGACAGTAGACTTACGTGATTGTCCTTTCTTTGCTCTTCTTGGGGATCTGCCTCACTTTCTTCTCCCCGGCTGGCTGCCCTGCTTTCTGTTTGCCTCCGTCTTTTACTTTTTTCTCCGGCTGAGGGGCACTACTAGGGGCACTACTGGATGAGTCCTCCATGCCCAAGGTTTTGGAAGGTTTAAAAGGGTCCACAGAGTCATCGAAACTGTCTGGATCAAAACTGTAGGAGCCCTTAGGGAGCACTGGAGAGCTGCTCACCTTGCTATTGCTACCAAACGGATTGAAGTTCGGGTCGTCCCACTGATTGGGATCAAAGTTATATGTTCCCGACTTAGGAATAGGAATATCGTCAATGTTCAGAGGTGCAGTGGAGTCTGTGACTGGCAAAGCAGTTTCTGGAAGAGGATCTGAAACTGGTTCTGATGCTGGTTGAGAATCTGTTTCTAACACTGTGGGTTCTGGTGCTGGTTTGCAGGAAGCCGCTGATCCTTTGGCCTTTTGCTTCTTCGCTGCAAGTTTGCTAGTTGTCTTTTTACCACCTAATTTCCTTGGGGGTGGCTTGCTGACTGTCCCCTCGTCCAGACTGAACTCCAGCATAACAGGCTTCGCCTCTGACGATGGCTCCATCACCTCTGCTTCTGCTGGAGCTGCTGAACTGGCCTCACACACGGGCATGGAGCTACCAAGTGGCTCAAGTCTGGGGAGAGAGCTTGCCCCAAATGGTGGGGGAGAGTTCTGGATTTTGGATCCGCCGCTCATGAAGGGGTTAAAGCTGTCATCCAGCTGATCAGGGTCAAAATTGTAAGTGGCCTTGGGTACAGGAAGTTCTTGTTCCTCATTTGTTTGGGCAAGCTCATTCAGCGAGGCTTCCACCTTTAGGGGTGGAGGCTTAGACTTGCTGGTTTTAGTGTTTTGAGGAGGCTTTGTCTGGTCGAGGCCATTGCACTGTGGTTCTGGTTTCTGCTCTGGGGGCTCTGGAACTGGGCTGTCTGTAGGTTCACTGATATGAACTGAGTCTGGAGCAGGAGCAGAAACTGGAGCAGGAGTAGGAGCAGAAGCTTCAGCAGGAGCAAAAGCCTCAACAGGAACAGAAGCTTCAACAGGAGCAGAAGTTTCAGCAGGATCAGGGGGAGGAGCTGGAGTTGGAGCTGGGGCAGGAGCAGAAGCAGGGGCTGGGTCTGAGGCCAACTCCGGGACAGGATCTGAAACTAGGACGGGGACTGGGGCTTGGGGTGGCTCAGAAGGTGTTGCTGTGCATTCAACTTCTTCAGGCGCTTCCCTCACTGAGGATGAAGCAGGGACAGGCACAGAGTTCAAGGCTTCGGTATGATTCTCTGTTTGTTCTGCTTCCAGGGTCTGGATGTTTACTTCCAACGGGCCACCCACAGCGGCCGCAGGCTCATCCTGACCCATGTTGTGGCGGAGTAAAATATCCTGATCCCAAACAGGTGCAGTCACTATCAGCTGCTCCTCCTGATCCACATCTGAAGAATAAGAAAACACCAGAATTAACCATAAAACATATTCAAAATACAGAAATAAAACCACATGCACACATCTTTTTATGATTCCCTATCTCTCCAATCAAATCTGAACTCAGATGTAGGTGACATCTGATTGGTTCCTAGCCAGCCAACTGCTCCAATTGCTGCTGTTGCCATGGCAATGTCTTACTATGAGGGCCATGACATTTATAACCAAGTAGTGCATCAGAAGAAAAGAAAAAAGAAATAAGAGTTATATGATTGATTTCATGTAGCTGACAACGGGGACAGCGGCTGTTGAGGAGTAATTATTGTCTCCGGGGGGACATTTTGACACATCAACATGTTTCAGTGTGCCTGTCATGCTCGCCATATTCATGTAATATTATGTTGCTAGGATACTAGCACAGCCTGCTGTGTTTCTACCTACTTCCACTAGCATGTCGCCAGAGTGCCATTTTCAAAGTGCTCCTGCAATCAACATGCCCGTACAGACATCAGTATCAACATGCATATTCAGTAGAAAAGTATAAGAATCCCCATTTGTTCTCTCACTCTTGTGTTTATAAAGGCAGAACGTGTCGCAGCAGGGATGAATCTCACTCAGCTGTAGTGCCTGATTGTAATAATACGCAAAACATGGTCTAATTTGAATAGTAAAATGAATTGTTTTGCATTTGTTTACCAGTTTTTAACGATACACTTCATTGTTTTAGTATGAGTAAAAAAAATACCTGTGCATAGTAGCTGGTTTAAATCAAACACACCTATATTTTCTATATATTATTATTATTTTAGGGACTATCCTGAATTTCAGGCAGTTTTTTCAGTGTTTTGAAAAACCAAAACATTGCAGATAGTTTGATAATGAATTGCACATGTATTTTAACTCAAGTCGAATGTCAGTTTATCATGAATTGGATGGACTGATCGATGGATAGATCCATCCAGGAGAAATACAAAGCAACCCTCATGTATCCATCTGTTAATGTAAGCAAGCTAAAGGAGCTGTATGGAACATTCAGAACATTAATATAGCAGTAAACCACTACTTGCAATGTAAAGATATAGTCGAATAATGGCATCCTGAGCAGAAAATGGAGGTACGCTTTCCCTGTGTGTGTTCTTGTCCGAGCTTCTCTGTCCGTTGTTGTGGTAGCCTGTCCAGCTGAGCGTGCATGTTAGTGCATGTTTTGTATGTGTATCCTACTGTCTAGCTAATCAATGATACACCATCCCGACCTCCAGAGGTTGAACAGAGTCGTGGCAGAGGCATAACACCCACTCTCTGGTTTCACCCCACATTAACGCCATTAGCTCTCTCAGCACTGTTGCCGTTGTTAACACTATTGACTGAGTAAGCACCATTAGCTGCTAGCTGCCAGTTAAGCCACCTCCATACTGAGAGCTGTGAGCAGACAATCTCTGCTCAGACTGTGAACCATAGATATGCTCTGATTGTCACATGCGACCCCTTTACTGTTAGCTGCCTTTTTGGCTCTTCAGCTGTCTGTTAAATATTTATAAACCATCCTCATGTACAGAGTGACACTAATGAAGTAATGGAGGCTTTGGATGGGCACAGACAAACACAGCTATGAGCATGTTTATATTCAAAGAGGTTTCTAGAGGCACTTCAACTCCTGCCTGCCAGGATTCAAACTTCCTCATACACAGCTGCAGGGAGGGATGTTTGTGGTTGACACAAAAGTGAACTCCCTCCTCGCTCTATACTGGTCGACCTTCACAACGTACACTTTGGGAGATGTTGTCGGAGCTGTTTTACAGGAAGGATATATTCCAACCAAAACAGTAACAGCCTCCCATAAACACATGGTCTCCTAAAAACCTCCTTAAAAAGTCAGCTGTGTGATGGTTTCAGCCTGATAACAAGCTTTGTTTAATCACTCCCCTCATTGTGACCTCTATCAGTTACCAATACAAAACGGGGCGACTCAAAGCTTTTGTTGAACCTGTTGAATTCCAGAGCAAAGGCCATTCCCACACTCTGTTATAGGCTCCTCCTCTCAGTGATTCATATGACAGCGACAGCGCCATCATCACACTCAAAACCCACCCGAAACTCAGTGTGCATACCAGCTTACATACCAAGCATGCAGGACATGTTTCACTGCTGAGGTGTTAGTTACCTTAGGTACCTGTAATAAACTGCTGTGATTCAACACATTTGCTGCATGGTGCTTATAGTTAAAAAGGGCAGGTGAAGTACAATTTAAAGCTAAAATGCAGTAGGTTGGTACATTCCTGAAACAGTCAGACTGCATATGTATCCAATTACTCTGGCGCGGTGAACCTAATACGCCACGCACACAATTCAGACACAGTAGTGGAGTTCATATTTGCCCAGATGTGCTTATCATATAAAGATGACTTAGTTAGTTGATGCATTTTGGAAACATTTTTCTTATGCTGGTCCAAGACAAACACATGCACACACACGTGATGTCTGAACATTTCGAGCAACATCAAAAGACTCTTGTTTCCATGGCAACTTTAAGGAGGGACACTCTTTCTTTATTTGCTGTGTACTTGAAACTCCTGTGATCTTTCCTGTATTTGTAATGTTAATGAGAACCTTCAGCCACCCCGAGGTGTTAGTGCAGTGTGTTTACGTCTTGACCAGCATGTATGCCGACTCTGCTTCTGTTTCTCTCCCTCTGTGTTATTTGCTCAACAGTGGTCTCACCTGTTTGGTCTGCATCAGTGTTGTTGTTCTCCAGCTCTCCTGGGAAGGTCGGAGGGGCGCGGACAGGAGTTGCTGCCTCAGGAGTGTCGAAATGACCCTCTGAGTCGGAGCTGTGGAAGCAAGAGAGGGACAGGGAGAGAGCATGAACTTTCCAAACATTCAAAACATGAGAAAACAGGAGGACAGAATTATCCTTATGTAACTGAGGAGTAATGATCGAGTTATAAATACTGGAGCTGTGTACACTCAGAAGCAAAAGGCTGACTCAGCACTGTGAAAGAAGACTTGCGTAAACAGAACTGCATTAAAATGTGCAATATGTGCAAGAACAAAAGCAATTTACGCTTTCTATCCGCTCCGTCCTGTCGCATGACCCTTCATCATGATACTTCAACTTAAGAGTGATGTTCCCTTCTAATGACTTATTTGAATACTTTTTTTGAGGCCTTAAGGGGTACGACTATGTTTTTCTTTGGAATAAAAAAAGCAAAGATCAGACAATAGCATGGATGATACTACAAAAGTGCCAGCGCTGTTTTGGATATAAACCTGTAGTGTACTGAATATAATCATATACACATGTTGATACTTCTATTATTATGTATCATGCACAAAGAAAACTTTGATACACCTTTACCGGTCTCTACTTTCCTAAAATCCATCTATATTACACTTTCTCCTCTGATGTTATGCTTTGGCAGCGCTCAGCAGTGTCTGCACTCATCATTTGATTCATGGCAGTAACTGAGAGTAAGAGAAAGATTAAGTAAATGATAGAGGAAAAGAGGAAATAGGGCAACCCACTCTTTCCTGTCACATCTTCAGCACTACACAGAACGAGGTACTAGACTACACCACGCAAACTACATGTGTATTTTAAAATAAGATGTGAATACTACAACTAAAAACAACATTTAAATGTGATCTGATCACATCAAGAAGCCACATCACAGTCTGGTTAGACATTAATAAGACTCTGGTTAGATAACTGCTGTGATAGTGAACAAACATGGCTTTAGGCCTCGTGGTAGGGCAGTGATACATTATCTGCTCAAAGAAGTAGTTGTGAATCTTTACTTGGAACAATGGCCAAGATAATGTGGTCATCAAAGCAGACACGAGGAGCAAAGAGAGACAATAAGGCCCTAACGTCTCGAACATGTGTCATGTTTGTGAGCAATGATTACATCATTAAACTAGGTGCAGTGTGTGTTATTGCTGTGAGGCCACAGAAAGGAGGATGTAGTGTCATTTAGGCTGAGAAAAACATTCAGCTCAAACACCGTGCAACCCAAACCACAGACACACCAGAAATGTGTCACCACTGCGCGACAACATGACACATCTGACATTTCTGCATGTAAAAAATGCAGATAAGACATCAGGGTTTCCATCTAACTTTCATAATATTAGATTCCTCAACCTGACAGGTGGACACACACATGAACACATATGTGAAAATGCCCCCTCCTCCAGTCCAGACAGGGTGAATCACGGATTCAGAAGTCTCAGGGCTACAGCACAACACTTGCCTGCAGCCTTGAGATCTCTCCTCCTCCTCCTCCTCTCCTCTCTCTCCATGTTGCTCCCTCTCCTCGTTGGCCTCCTGCCCCTCTTCATCCTCCTCTCCCCCTCGCACTGCCGTCCACGTCCATTTGGCCCATGACACGGGTGACAGCCAAGACATCACTCCTCTTTCCACGAGGCTTCTTTCAACTCAAAGACTCACTGGACTGGTTTCCAGAGCCTCGCTGATCCTTTTCTGTGTGTTTCTTCCTCAGATTTCCACCCTGCCAACAGCTCTCACATCTTTCCACAGAGCCTCTCTCTTCACACGACTTCCCAGGTTCCCATGAAAGGACAGAGACATTTCTTTTCCACTCTTCTGTTTGTAAATTCTCCGTCTTAGAATCACAAAGACTGCAGCTGCTTTCTTTTATATTCTCTATTCTTTTTTCCAGTCACGCTCCCTCTCCCCCTGCCTCTGTGGCAGAATACCACTGCTCTGATCAGCTGGGTTTCAAAATGCTGTTCTCACTCTCTCCTCTGCTGAGCACCCCCTCCCAAACTCCCCTCCACCTCGAGACAGTCCACTCACAAAAACACAGGCGGGGGAGGCAGGAAGCTCAAAGCTCTTAAAAAGAATGCTGCTTCTAGTTACTCAACTACATGAGTTCCCCTGTGGTTGGAGAATGGTATGATCCTGTCAGGCCGCTCTTCCACTCTGAAGCAAAAGGAGGGAGTCAGAAAACAAACACAGAAGGTGGAGGAGGAGCTGGACTGTTGGGGCTCCACATTTTATAGCCTAGAGAGAAGTTAGGAATGTGGGGCTGGATTTTTAAGCCTCCTTTGCTCCCCGGGCTGCTAAACAGTTAACTGTTTCTCCCATCCAGTGGCAGGCATGCATGACCAGGGGAACCTGTTCTGTGTGATAGCCCCAGGATACCTACCTGGCTGGCTTCAATTTGTCTGCGCTATCAGTTCAGATAACTGAACAGACAGGGAACTACAACCCTAAATGCACTAATTAAAGGATGGTTAAAACCCATTGTTGTATATGACACCGGTATTGTTCAATGTCGTCAGGGAAAAGAAAGCATGACATAACCCATGACGTGTGTCTGAAATACCTCAACAGTACAAGAGACTGTTTTCTAAAATAACTAATGCTGCTTAAAAAAAGCCAACGCCATTCACTAATATCAACAGCGGGCTTTCCATGTAGACCAAGAGACCACTGACATAGAAAAGATAAACAGCTTCTGGAAAAAGACTCTAGTCTAGACTCAATCTATTACTAACAGCTGATGCTGGTGATTATGCTATTTAAATTTTACTTGATTACAGCTCTCCATTTAATACAGTTGATGGTGCGATTTTGTTTTATCACCATGATAAACGGGCCAGCCTCAAGTGTACAATCACACATGGTGGGAACTCCCTTTTTAGTGACACCTCTGACCAGTGGTGTTCCCCAGGGCTCCATCCCTGGCCCCCCGTTGTTCTATATACTTGCTCCCAGTGGTACATGTTATCCACAAACACAACATTCATTCTCCATTGTTGTAACATGGGTAAAACTCAGATCTTTATCCCAAACCAGTGAAGGCCAGTGATATAATCTAATGTCTTGTGCATCAGAAATCAAAACTGGATGTCCCCAGACTTCCTCCAGCTGGTCCTCCAAGGTCCTCACCCTCTCTACAGAATACTCTTGGCGCTCTGTCTACAATTTTATCCTAGTTATACTGCTGAATTGCTGCTCCCCTATAAGCCAGAGTGCAACCTCGGATTCTCAGGCAGCTCTCTGCTGGCTCAAAACTAAAGGTGACAGGGCTTTTGAGGTCAGGGCCACTCAGCTGTGGAACTTCCTGTCTGTGGATCTACATCTTGGAGAATCAGTAACATTATGAATAACTTCTTAAAACTCATCTTAATAATCAAACACAAAAACAATTTTATAAATGTCATCAATTTGTCACATTACTTCTAAAATGTTTTATTTGTTCTATTTGTTTATTTCACACTTTTATTATTTTACTATGTATTTCATTCTTTTTCTGTACTTTTAGTTGTGTGCTTATAGGGCTGAATTGTTTTGTCTTGATTTGTCCATGTATAGCACTTTGTAACTTTGTTTTGAAAAGTAAACTTATTATTAACAATTAGAATTTTAATATGTGAGTTTTCAAAGCCAAATGAAACACATATCAGAGCCTCAAAGCAGACACTGCTTCTGTTCTTTGGTAGATTTGATATTTTTATTTTGGGAGTCTTGTCATTTAACATGCCTGTGCATCCTATGTGTATTGTTTTCTAATACTGTACTCCCCCTCCAGTAACTCCTCCAAGGTTTGGTTTGGCAACGCAGCAGCTAAACTCCTCCCAAATTCCGATGGAGGAGCAGAGACACACGTGCCTCAGTCAGGCTCAGAGTTTCCACACTGGACCAGAAAGGGTGGAGTTTGTCCTCTGCCCACTTATTTACTGTCTGGGTCTGGTGGAGCTTGAGGCTGGGGTGAGGGTGAGGGGGATACCTGCTTGCATTGATAATATACATGTAGTCCAAAGAGAATATCACTTGAGCAAGAGGATCAATTTGTGCCTTTATTCTAGGGTCAGTATTGGTTTCTTGTCCGTAAAAGGTTAGCTCAAAAAAGCACTAGGCTCTCCAGTTTTTTAAGTCACGAAGCCACAGTGGAGACCCTCAGTACATCAGGCTTATTAGAGCAGAAGATTACTGTCTTTTCACACGTTATGAGCTGCAATCCTTGTCCACTGGACAACACTTAGGCAATATTTCATCAACAGACAGAGCTACAACACATGAGAAACACATGAGAATTAGGAAGGCATGATAGGGGAGTGTTTTCTTCATCTATCAAGCTTTTTTTTCCCCACAATAAATTAATGTTTGCAAGTGGAAAGAGCATTAAACTCTTTGTTTCCATGGATTCTCTGTTTATTCTAAATGGCTCACTGAATAAGTGGTGAGCAGTGAAGACTCATGGTAGCCAGGGATAAGTGGGTTACATAAGACAGGGCTCCTATTACCATCCCTAACATAAAGTCATAACAATTCTTTGCCAGTTTTCTTTTTACAAACATGCTAAAAAAAACTTAACTGAGCACCATTATCTTTTCCACTCCTTTAAAAACAAACCAGTCGTCCTCACAGATGACAGCGTTATGCATGTTTTCTAGTCTAAAAATGGCATCAATAAACATCAGTATGAGGCAGCTGTGTGTGTCTCCAGATAAAAGACCAACCCATTTTGCCATCACCACCATAGCTACAGCCACAAGAGGTCCTGCCAAGAAGTCTGACGCTCCACCAAAATCCAAACACAATCTCAAAGGAGCTCCGATTTCAAACACAGTGGGAGGAACCCAAAGGCATTTTTGAGAAAACAAAGTCCCTAAAACTAGAAGGAAAACAACTCTAGCCTTTTCTGAGTCAACACAACAACTCAAATTCTGCCTGTCTCTGCACAAATATGACTAACGACACAGTTATGTTTAGACTCCATGTCAGGCTTAACATCCAAAAACAATATTTTACCGACAAAGCTGCCCTGTAACTTCATGGCTCAAGTGTCTGAAAGAATGCAGAGGTACAAGCTGCACATAAGCACATGATATATTTACACTGTGTCTCCAGTATCATACTTTAAATAAACTCTCTCCATAAATAGAGACTGCATTTCATTTTTAGAGGACAATAGTGGAGCCACATCATTATGCTACAGCCCTTCCACTGGAGCCTGAAATAAGCGTAGACACAATGAGGAAGGAAGGCAATCAAAATGTGACCAGAAGAATAGTGATGTGTGTGTTTGAGGAACAGATGAGGAAGAGGAAGGACAAGTGGAACATGAGCCATTGACAGAGATGATTTGTGCAACAACTAGCCTATGTTAGCATAACTGTCCTGACTTTCCCCTGTGAGGGAACCAAACATCTCAGTGGCAAACTGAACAGTGTGAGATGAACATTCATCAACCAGCAGCAGCCAGATTTGACTTGAACTTATGACCACATCCTGCCAGATATGAGTAACTACCTTCTCAGGCCAGACAAGTACCCATACATCAAATATTTACCTCAGTTTCACTGTGAGCTGTCAAATCACAGACTCAGTGTGTTGCAGCAACATCTAGTGGTTTAAGTGCAAAGTGACATTTGAACAGTGCACCTCAGATGAAAAAAACATTGGTGAAAATGCTGTTTACATATCTGATAGCAATAAACATCATCAGTTTGAATACTTAGTTGACAAAGTTCATACACAAACCTAAAATTAGTATATGGCATCTATTATGTGGTACACCTTTATACAGTTCAAATTTCCCTCATAATTCAAGATGCTAACTGTTGCACACCAATAAACTGTATGAACGTGCACTGCGATGACATGTATAGTTTATGAGTTATATAAAGCACAATGCAAGTACACAGAGGCTCATTCATTTCCTTAACTCAGCATTCACACTTCATTCATAATGTTCATTAGTGCACATAAGTCGTTCATGATGGCATGTCAAGGCCATGAGTTATAAAATGTATAAAAGACTTTGGAGTAGAGCTGCAACAGTTAATCGATTGGTTGTCAACTATCAAATTAATCGCCAAGTTATTTCTGGAAATTGATTAATCAGTTTGAGTAATTTTAAAACAAACAAACGAAGTCAAAATTCTCTGATTCCAGGTCCTTAAATGTGAATATCTGGTTTCTTAACAGCTTTTTGACAGTAAATTGAGTATCTTTGGGTTGTGGACAAAACAAGACATTTGAGAACATCATGTTGGAGTTTGAGAAACACTGATCGACATTTTTCACCATTTTCTGACATTTTATAGACCGAACAACAAATTGATTAATCTAGAAAAAAATCAACACAATTGATTGACAATGAAAATAACCGTTAGCTACAGCCCTCCTTTGGAGCCCATTTCACTTGCAATGTATTTAAGCTACAACTCAGCCTCAACATACAGCACAAACTTCATTTAAATCTCAATTTTATTGTTTATTTAATTTGCATTGTCATGCTATGTCCACCATAAACAAGCAATTGGGCTAATGCCCTAACGTCTTTTCAGGCCATGATACGTAGTGTGTCATTAATTTAGGAATATGCAGCATGTAAGCACTAAATGGTCCCATTCAAGACCATCCTTGAAACTCATTGAATGTTATTCAATTTTGGGCTGTGGTGTTGCATATTCCCAAACAACTTTCCATTTTAATTAACACAACCTATTTGACCCACTGGAAGCCTAAAGCTTTCGAGACCTCTGGAGTACTGGGGCCCTGGCTTTTTCTTTACTGGTAATCAGGCTCTCTTCCATTTACTCCCCTTGAATTTGTAATTAGCAATCATTATACTACACTAAAATACATTCTTGCAAATTCACTGACAGATCTGACAAAAACACAATTTGATTGTTTTTCAGGGCTATAACTACATAACTAAAACAACTTTGTATTGTTACTATGAGAACAGTTAAAAGGGTGGTTTGCCAATTCAAACACAAAATAAAAGTGTAAGAAGAGATATTTTGAGGAATAACATACATCCCCAGTGCTTTGAATAATGTCAGTTGTTAGCTGTTAGCTTAGACTAACCTAGCTAAATGGTTAATTTTGGTGCAGGAGCCGTGGTAGTCTGTTAAAAACAGTTTTCGCCTCCTTCCACAACTTGACAGTGCCCTGTCACTCACTGCTTACAGGAGCTAATGATGCAAAGCTATTTCCACTATGTATAGTTAGCAGATGATCTCACAGTAAGGTTGAGCCCTTTGACAGATAAATGTAAATCTTGCGAAACATAAATAAACTACTTTGAGTACAAATGAATCAAGCTTGGGAACCCCTGAACATCATAAGCAACAACTACTAATTCAATTTAAAGTTATCTTTATTAATTGCAGTTCTAGTTGTGATGCACTATGTGTGTTAAGTCCTGCATGTCACTTCTCTCCCTCCTGGCATCTGTCACATCCCTGACATCAATCTTATGCAATGCTGCCCTCTGTTGGTAACAGTCACGCTTCTGATCAGCATTCCTCATAGTAGCTGCAGCATAAAAAATTTAGTATGTGCAAAGTTTAGCATGTAAATGTATGCACTATTTTTCTTTTGCCCAAAGAGCAAATCAACAGCAAAAAATGTGTGATATATTCTGTTTTGATTTGTCATGAAATGTTGATCTGTAATGGTGTGCAGAGTGTTAATACCTTGCATATCAATTTTAAAAAACATAGTGGTGCCATTATCACTGAAGGACTTTGCATTTTTTTTAACCTCTGTGCATGTCATCTTTGGTTCAAAGCAGTCAAATGTCACGTACATTCACACATGGGTAGGTCTTTTCCACAAACATGGCATTCATTTTATATTATATATTGTTTGTGGCATGTAAAATTGTCTCTGTATCCTGCCTAAAAAATATGTACGTATAAAGTGCTATGCATGACTGTCTGCAACAAAATTTGGACACAGGCACCTGCCGGTAGATGGTCCCAAACACCAGGTTTTTGGTCAGATGGACCTGTACAGCTCCACCCATAAAATGTTTCAATTTGAAATTAATAACAAATAAAAAACATCATTTTAAAGCAGCAGGGATGTCTGTCAGATTCAAACATCATCAGAAAAGCAGCCAAACATGATCTAACTGTGTTTGTTTGTTTTGCATCCTTCCTCCTTGCTTCCTCATCTTTCTCTTCAGTCATTTGATTCCATGTTAATATTCAAATAAGGTATTTTGCCAGACCTGCAGCTCTATGCAGAAGCACAAAAACCTGGTAGCTGCATCAAACTACAGTCCCCAGCAAACAAGCTCAAAGCAGCCAAAAGCAAGGTCATAAACACCAAATGGCAGATGGCACATATAACCCAGTGACTGCTCAAGAAAGTGTCACATTTGTGACACTGAAATGCCGCATGACAAAACCCTCTAAAATCTAAAAAAAACATTTGGAGGTCAAAGACTTTTAAAAAAAAAACCAAACCAACAGCATGCCAGTCCACTCCTTTGTATGTAACCTTAAAGTTAACATTTTAATTTTATTTAATTATTCAATTTAAAGCGGAGTGCCTTTGTGAGAAGTGAGAGCAGATGGAGCACTGTGTGCTGTTTGCTTCACTTACCGGGCTCCGGAGTAAAGAATGTTGTGGTCAACCTCATTAAACAGAGAAGTTAAAGAGCAGAGAAGTTGAGAACATGTTATTTGAAAAAAAGATAAGGTGAAAAATAAAATAAAAAGAACTGGATATACTAGTTTTTACTGGTACGCCATGAATATCGTCAATGGGCGGCAGTAAAGTTCCTCGCATTCTAAATGTGTGAAAGAGGAGAAGAAGTCCGCCAACCCTGAAGAAGAAGTACTTCCGTTGTGACGTAGACAATTATTAGTAAATGGCGGTTGCGAACAGGGTGGACAGTAAACATTACAACGGTTATAACTGTAACTGTCTAATTATCATCAAAACATGTACTGGAGTGTGTCGGAAATACAGAGTAGTTACAAAATGTTTATTCTCAACTTTCAGGTCGGTTCATGTGTCGTGCTGACAGGAAATTCACTGCCAAAGAGACGAAAACGACGTAAACGGTAGGAGCTAATGTTAACATAGCCAGGTTAGCACAGATAGGGATAGCTGTCATTAACACACGTGTATACACATTTATTTAGCAAAAGTGCTGTGTTGAAAAATGTATAGTTACTTAGACTTTCAATGACAGTTGTGCTATCTGCTGCCTTTGTATAAAGAATTATCTTCATCCTGAAACTGATAGCGTTAGAAGTGCTAACGTTAGCTTCTATGGCTGATATTTCCAGGCAGATGTAAGTTACAAGCTTGACTGTTGCTGTCTCCAGTTGAACTAATGGAGAACGAAGATGGAGAAAAGGACTCGAAGTCTGAAGAAGCAGAGCTCCGCCTGAAAGTAGAGTCTTTGAAGCAGGACCTCTATGAGTGCACAACAGAGCTGGCCAAGTTGCAGAAACAGCTGAGCCAGTCCGAAAGACTTCAGAGGAGCACAGAGAGCTACAACGAAGACCTGAGGAAACAGGTCAGTGCATAATAACACTGACCATTATGACCTTAGCACAGGTGGTCTTTATTTTAGACGAGGTAGTCTACATCTATTTAATTGATTATTTGCACCAAACAAGATTTGAAAATAGAGCCAGTTTCACTTGATGGCCACACTTAAAATATCTCTGTAAGGTTTTTGTATATTTTAAGGAGTATTTTATCAAGAGATGCTCACAGCCACTCAATCTTCACAGGAAACATGGTGGCCTCAGCAGATTTTAGACCTAGTGTACAAAACTATGATTGAGAAGATTTAAAGGGATAGTTCGGGATTTTTGAAGTTGGGCTGTATGAGGTTCTTATTTATAGTCAGAGTATTACATACAGTAGATGGTGTTTGGCAAGCCCCCAGTTTGGGATAACATGCAGGAGACCCAGCAGAGAAGCTTAGCAATACCTTGCTGTGGGTGAGGGTTGACATCAAAGTGTATTTTGGCCACCTTAAAAAAAAAACAACAATCAGTCTACATGGACACTATACTAAGGATTATTTCACCGCTTTACTTCCCCGTCAGATAGCCTTTTTATTTGGCACTACATTTTCTCAACTGCAAAACTTCTGTTTTACTGTGCTGACACTGCTGCGTACTATAGAATGTATTGCTGAGATATCCTGGTGCCTGGTACGGTCAGATAAATTATACATTTAAGAGAAAACTCATTAGAATTGGTTCAATGGTAGGTAAAATAGTTAGCATGCCACAAAAGCCCTTGACTCCACTCTTTACAGAGAGGAGTAGGAAGAAAGCGTGGAGTACCCTAGCAGATAACTCCCATCCTCTCGGGAGCCAGTTTGAGCTCTTAAGCTCCTGAAGGTGCTATAGTGTCCCTCTGGCCATTAAAGACATATTTAAGAAGCCCCTCATCCCTACCATCAGCATTCTTAACTTAACAAAATGACCGATGAGTTAACCACAGACACTGACATGAGTCAGATTTTGTGTTTCTAATGATATTATCAATATGTTTGCTTCACTAACTGCTCCTCTGTTTGATTGTTATATTAGTCTCCTGTGTTTGTGCGCCAAAGACAAATTTCCACCCTGGTGGGCAATAGGTGTATTCTGTCTGTTATAAAACACAGCAAAAAGCCCTGAATTAAAACAGTCTGAATTTGTAGATCATTGCAATCCTATTATCTAGTTATTACAGTGGTTATTAAAAGGATGTCAGCCAATTGAATTTATCTAAAATATATTGTTTCAGGTTGACAAGCTGAGCGCAGAGATTCATGAGCGGAAGAAGAGAGAAAAAGACAAAGTCGACAGTGAAACTCAGACAGAAGAATATGTATGGACAGAAACTGGTGTGTTAATTTTGTATTTACATGAAGTAAATTGATGATCATTTCAGTCAGTCAGAAAGTGAGTAAACTGTTTTTAATTTGCCTTTCCAGATTATTACAACTACTACTATGGAGGCTACTCTCAGAACCCAGAAGGTCCAGAAACTCAGGAAGGCCTCAACAAAGTAGCAGCAGTGGATGCAGCAGCAGTGGACACAGCAGCAGTGGACGCAGTTGATGGCAGTGAGGCAGCAGATGTTTCAACAACACCAAATGAAGCAGCAGATGCTGATGCCAATTTTAACCCTAACCCTGATGACAGTGTTGCAGTTACGACCGAGGTTTGTTTAATTAAAAAGATAGATTAAAAGATTCAAAGTTTTCTTTTTACATAACAAAGGTCTAAAACAATCATTATCAAATACAGAAATTAGGTGATGTTGATATGAATACATCAGATTAATTTATTAGGCAGCAGTAGCTCACTCTATAACGACTTGACTTGGGAACCAGAGGGTCACCGGTTTAAGTCTACGTAAGGACCAGGTGTGGAGTGTGGACTGGTACCTGGAGAGGTGCCAATTCATGCTCCTGGGCACTGTCCAGGTGCCCTTGAGCAAGGCACCGAACCTCCAATTGCTCGGGGCGCCTGTCCACTGGCAGCCCACTTGCTTTGACATCTCTCAATTTAATGCATGTGTATAGGCCCTGTTTGTGTATGTGTGTGTATATTTTGGGCCTGCGTATATGTAACATGTAAATAACAAGAGTGAAAAAATTGACTTTCCCCTCAGGGATTAGTAAAGTATGTCGTCGTCTTCTTAAATTGGAGTTTTTATGACCAATAAATGGTGCTGTCTCTTTCAGCAGGGCGATGCAGGATCCATAGCTGATATGTTGAGGGCCACTGCTGAAGAAGCTATGACACAGACTGGGTTTGTCTTTGATGAGACTACTGGGATGTACTATGACCACAGCACTGGCTTCTACTATGACTCGGTTTGTCAAACACCCTTTTCATTAACGTTATAGCAGAATTACTTTAGAAGCAATGCACTTTTCTTTCCTGATAGATTTTGTACCAGTATTCTGATCTTATACATGTTTTTCTCTTTCACAGGCCAGTCAGTTGTACTATGATGCCAACACAGGCATTTACTACTACTATGATGCAGAGAGTGGGCGATACCAGTTTCATTCCAGGATTGAGGTTGTTGCTGCACAAACTGCTGCAGAGCCTTGCCAAGACAAGAGCACTGGTGAAAAGAAGGGCAGAAAGTTAAAGAAAGGGTCTAAGAAAACCACCTGCCGGGATGATAAGGTATGTAACACCTGCACCTTTTTACTGATGCACTACATACATTATATACTTGGTGACTGACAGCTGGCTTTTGACTTTGTAGTTCCCCTTAAAATCTGTTGTTTCAAATACTCGTGACTTAATTGGTTTCAGTTTTCAAATGCTTTTTTTTTTTTCTTGTATAAATTTGAGGCTAGTCGACTAAAAAGATTATCCTCTGACCTAGGTGCAAGAGGTGACTAACTCATTGGCTAAAATGAAGATTTCTTCTTACCGGAATACTGCTCACCACAGAGGTACATCTTTAATATCAACATGTAAAGCAATTGAAAAGAATAGTTAAAAATGTTTTTAACATGGGCTTTAATTCAATAGTTTTGCCATCACAATAGGAGGAATACATACTGACAGATCAGCCATATAGTTCCAATGAAGGTGCCAGGTTCTGTTATTCACACAAAGCAACATCTTTAAAGTATTTGAATGTGATGTGATGATACACACAGTCTTGTGAAGGCATGTTCCCAACGACTAATTTCCCTGCATGATCTTAATAAAATATTGGGCCTCCCTGATAGATGATAGTGTAGCCTTTCCATGTCAAGTGTGCTAGTAAGTTTACCTAACCAGGCACTGCATCTTTGTTTCCTCTGGGTATCTAAATAATAAGTTAAATTCACTGGTATTTCTGATAATGACTACTAAGGGTAGCAATGTTAAATCAACTAGTTGACTCATGGCGCACATCTTTAGTCTTGTTTGGTTTATATATCAAGCTTTAAAGTAAGTGATGACATTTTGACAAAATCAATAATGTGATGGCCAAACTAGGAAAGTAAAGCCCAAGTGAAAGCGAGTTGGAATTTGATTCATAAAGTGTTATAGACCACAAATAACTCAAGGATTTGGCTGCCCGTGCTTATAAATCTGGGTGCAAAGTAATATTTACATCACTTGAAGATTTCCCTGGGAAAGTGAATTGTCTTTGAAGACTGAAACCATGTACAAAAACATTGCCAGACATGATGTTGTTATGGGGTCTACAAAGCCAGCTTGCCCTCTGTCAGCAAACATCACTGGATACAGTTACATCAGTGTTTACTGTCTGATGACAGGAACTCTTAAATGAAGAGGTAAAGATGGAAGAAGAAGAAACTGAGTGGGTCGAACGGCAAACGACAAAGAGGACCGAAGAATCACGAAAACTGAAGCGAAGGTCTCGCAGTCCAGATGTGGCTCCACATAAAAAAGACTCTTCTAAATACAGAGAGGAGAGTGACAAGTCTTCGTCAAAGAGGAAGAAGCAGAAAAGCAGTTCACACGATGATGACGATAAGAGTAGGTCGAGAAAGAAGAAGAAAAAATTGAAGTCAAAAAAGCGAAAGAAGAAAAAGAGCCCGACTCGTAGCGATGACTCTGAGGGGAACAGTGAACCAGAAGAGGGTGAAATCACAGAGTCGGAGAAAGAGGAGTGGGAGTCCACTCCTTCATTCTCATCATCTCCAAGCAGCTCCTCCTCCAAGGAAAGCCCAGAGTCAGAAATGGAGACTCAGAGTCATGAAGGTGAGAGTGAAAACAGGCTGAATTTAGAGCTTGTTCAGGGCACACCTCCTTCACAAGTAGTTGTTGGGCAAATTAGTGTAATCTGATAGTAACTTTATGCTAGTTAGATCATCGCCTGTCATTTGTTCCTAACACTAGCTTTGTTATTTTTCTTGCAGCCAGAGACATTTGGCCGCCCTGTGTGAGAGTGACAGTGGTCAGGTCTCCAGTGCTGCAGGTGGGCACTCTGTTTATCATCACAGCTGACTCTCCAGCCACCATTGGAAGGTTTGTGCTATTTTCTCTCTTGTATGAGTTACATATCAGTAAAAGGTTTAAAGAGGTCATACAGAGTGAGTGCATATTGTTTTAGGTTGCCACAGGGGAAATGTTAGTGCTGAAGCCGCAGTACCAAAAAAACAGAATAACTTTGATTTAAGTAAGAACTGAGAAATGACCCCCCTTTCAAGGCTGCAAGTAGTGTGTCATTTAGTGAAAATATGAGAAACTGACTTCTCTGTAAGTCATAAAGAAGACAATCTGCTGTCTTTGTGTTGCAGAGAGAAAGATATGGACCATGCCATCAGAATACCAGAAATGGGAGTCAGCAAGGTACCCATCTCCACTTCTGTTTTTGTCCAGGGATTTTCTTAATTCATTTGCAAATTTGATGTTTCAAACTGTGAACTGTGTTGTCTTTCCAGTTCCATGCAGAGGTGTACTTTGACCAGGAGCAGCAGAGCTACATGCTGGTGGACCAGGGAAGCCAGAATGGAACGGTCATTAATGGCAACAGGATCTTGCAGGTTAATATTTTGTCTTAGTTTGTTGCCTCAAAATAAAGCAGTAAAACGTGAACACAGCAGTGATGTTATCAACGCATCTTTCCCCTGCAGCCCAAAACCAAGTGTGAGCCACATGCACTGATGCACGGGGATGAGGTGAAGATGGGAGAGACTGTGCTGTCCTTCCATATCCACACGGGAACTGACACCTGCGATGGCTGTGAGCCCGGTCAGGTGATGGCTCACCTCAGCAAGTACAGGAGAGAGGAGAACACAGGTGAGCCAGCTCAACGCGAACAGTTTATATTCATGAAACAGCAGTGATATATTGAGTCTGTTGAGTCTTTAAGCCATTCCTCAAGTACTCACTAGTTGTGCTCGTTTACCATGTCATGAGAAGAAAATGATTTTAGAGTGAAAGATTCGGCTCTACTGTGTTTCCCTAAAGGCCCCACTCTAACCAAAGAGGATAAAGAAGCACTGAGACAAAAGGAGCTGAAGCAGATGAAGGCCAAGTATGGCCTGCAGGTGAGTGTTAGGACTAGCAGCCGCCAGTGTAAGTTTTAAACCCTCTTCTTCTCTTTATGCAGCCAGTCATCTCTGTGCTTTTCTGTATACAGAGCAGTGAATACGAGGAGGCCAAAGCCCTGAGGAACCCCAAATACACGGACCGAGCAGAGTCTCGACGACAGACGGTTGGCAGCGAGGGTGTTTTCCAACGAGATGATGCACCTGCTTCTGTTCATCAGTAAGCATATCGTCCTTAACTGTAACTGCTAAAGATGGAAAATAACGGATGACGTATGACGGATGTCTTATTTGTATTCTTAAAGGGAGATCAGTGAAGTCAATAAAGGACGGAAGATGCTGGAGAAGATGGGCTGGAAGAAAGGAGAAGGTCTGGGCAAAGGGGGGACTGGAATGAAAAACCCGGTAAGACAATCTGGTGATGTTCTGCTGGCAGATTCTATTTTGAATGAAAATGTATTGTGAAGCAACAAAATGATTCGATTTCCTTCTCATTCCTTTCTTTACAGATTGAACTGAAAATCAGAAAGTCGCAGTCAGGTTTGGGGGCCGGCGCTGCCATGTCTCTAGATGCCGTCTCCATGACCAAATCAAGGTCCCAGAAGAACTGGGAGAAAGCTCGGGAAAGATTTGCGGATTCGTGCCAGCCTGACATGCTGTCACCTAAAACACAGAACAAGTCACCCAAAGCCTGGGTCAAAGGGGAAGAGACTGAGACTACAAACACACCAGCAGGTGCTGATACAGACGGACAAAGTTAGGAATAACTGAGATACAGTATACTGTAGATTTAAACGCTCGGAGGTTTGATGCGTATGAGTTTCTCTACTTTCTGAGGAAATGTGATGCACTGTCTGTAAATTACAGTAAGCAATAACACTATTTTCATCATAAGGAAGTGTTATAGTGTTATATTACTCTCACGGCCCTCAGCATGAGGAAACATCGTTGAAGACTGCAGCAACCAACTGAATCTGAGCTGCTCTTGATAGAAAGAGAACAGAAGGGGACCGCAATCATGTCACACTGTCTGTCAACCAGTTGTCCAGTGCTGTGCATTAACAGAACCTGTAAATGTCAGTATCTGTGGTTTTAGAGTGTTTTTTCATCACCCACATCAGTGAACTGTGTGGAATGTTTACCCTCCAAAACACTCTGAGGAGCAGCAGTGTGTGCGTTTCACGGTCCAATGTGTCTGTAGTCCAACCTACAGGGAGTCGCCACTGTACCTCCCAGAACAAAGAGGACGTGAATTGCCTCAAGCAAATATTGACACGGCGAAGCTTTATTTCTCACAATGAGATCATGCTACGATGAGGTATCTGTGGATGTGTTTCGACAACTCTGTAACTGATCATGTTAAACCAGTCACAACTGCTAAAACAGAAATGTTGCACATAAAAATGTGAACTTGATCAGCCTTTTACTTCTGTTTGATTCTTTGCCTGTTGTTATTATTGTCATTAGTGTGTTTGCCCAGAAGCAAATGGGCACACATGCACATACACGTTTAACAGTCCGTGTGTATGCAGTCTTTATCTGTGGGTTCACTTTGAGGGTGTGTGAATATTTGCATGTGTGTGCGAGTGTACGCTTGAACAGAGGCCACTGTCACACCAAATGGAAAAAGAATGCAAATCCAAGTATAAGTTTTCACCGTAGTAAAATATAGTAGCATGTCTCATATTCTCAGTGCTACTGTATTACTTTAACTGCATACAACTTCACAAATAGTAACTAGTAATATGGGAGAGGTATAAAGCATCATTCATCACTGGTTCAGCCGTAGGGAATGCAAGTTTTAAAGCAGTGAATTCAGATGAAGCGACAGTCAATGTTTGCTGTAAAATAAGCATCAAACAGGTGATCTGACTCACGGGACGCTGTTGGAGTGACTCCTCAAGCTGGCTTGCTTGCTGCCTTTCCTCTGACTTACAGTGCCACCCATTTTGACCTTCCTTCTCGTCAGTCAGTAGATAGACTTTGCCACCAGTGTGTTTCCCTTAGCTTGCAGTCATACTCCCCTAAACTCCTCTGAGACCGTATCAGTGGTGCAACGCTTTCAGGTTTCGTCTCTCTTGACAGGTGGGCCCACCCTCAATCTCCTCCCTCCACTTCACTCCACTGACGAAGTAAACATTGAGCAGCTGATACTGTAGTGTAATAAAACTGGGAGGGATCAGCTTGTGTCCTGTTAGCCGCTTGTACTGGGTAGAAAGTCTCAGCCATAAAAAGATGTGGTGAGTCATGAGATAAAGTGGGAATTCATTCCTCTGTGAGGATGTGGCTCAAGGCTTTTGAGAGATCTGGCTTGACTAGTTCCTGACACTGCGAGAGCATTCAGAGGAACACTGCGCCACTGTTTCTTTCAAGTGCAGGCTCTTCATGATGTCATTTCGTCATAAGTTACACAAAGGGTGAAGTGATTTTAAGTAATTTAGGGCAAAATCAGCAGAATTTAGTTATTTTCATGGCCTGTTAAGTGAAAATGACCAGAATTTCTTCTGTTACTGAAGTGCATCTTTCCAGCTGTCAGCTGAAAACTGGAGTGCTGACACAAGTTGTGAAATCTGTGCAACAAAGATAGTGCCACTGCACATTCACCTTGCAGAGAGAATACACTTTCAATTGTATCACTGTGAGAAAATGTGACTATTCCTGAGGCAACTGTCGGGCAAGTGGGAACAAGTTCTCTTTTAGTTTGGAGGCGAAAGTGAATCAGGGTTATGTGACAGACTAGAAGTAGGTTACAACTGTTCAATACTAGCTTCAGGCTGAATAGCAATAAAACATATGTAAAATATAAAACATAAAATAAACAACTGGGGGTTAAGAGAGGGGAAAATGCTTTTACTATTTCACCACATCTGTATTTTAGGACCCAGAGTTTTAAAACTATTACTACTGTTTTTATAACCAACTGAAATTTTTACACAGTGGCTCAAACTTGCCACGGCAATGTCTGGCCCTCATAGTGACACCTTGTTTTCCACCCCTTCTAGCTTTGGGCTGCGAACAGGTCAGAGGTCAAGGAGCAAAGAAAGGTCATCCTCTTTTTTTCATACCACGTCACATAACATACATACATGCACTCCGTCACACACACCTGAGAAAAAAATCACTGTTGTGAGCTGCGTTTTAAAATAAGATCAAACAAAGGAGAGGGAGCGTCTCATGTCTGCAGATAACAGCGGTATGTTTTGACTGTGAATAGTGTTTCAGGTATTTAGATATTTACGTCCTCACTCGCAATCTTGATTGTTAAAATGAGTCAGAAGTTGTTAATGGAGGAAAAGCATTGTCTTGCTATAATTTGCACTTTCCATGTGAGGCTTAACATACAGTTCAAGATTCTTTACATTAAGTCTCAGGCCATTCTTAAAATAAAATGATAACGGTTATTATGATATGGTTACATTACACACTGTGTTGTGTCAGACTAATAAAGTGCACTAAAAGAGAGAAGACATTTAAATAACTAAACTGAATTATATTAAATAATTAAATAAAGTAAATTTAATCAACTAAAATATATTTAATTAAAGAAAATTATATTAAATTACACAAAATGGACTGAATTAAAATAAATCTACTGAATTAAAGTTAACTAAAATAATTAAATTAAATCAGATAAAATCAGACTTTATTTATGAAACAAAGTAAAATAGGTGGAACAGTGGTGCAGTGGTTAGCATTGTCACCTCACAGCAAGAGGGTTCCCAGTTTGAACCTGGGGTAGGGGAGCCCTTCTGTGCAGAGTTTGTTCTCCCCGTCTCAACGTGGGCTTTCTCTGGGTACTCCAGCTTCCTCCCACAGTCCAAAGACATGCAGGCTAGGTGAATATAGTAGTATAGCTGTGAATGGTTGTCTGTCTCTATGTGTCAGCCCTGTGATAGTCTGGTGACCTGTCCAGGGTGTACCCTGCCTCTCGCCCATTGTCAGCAGGGATAGTCTCCAGCCCATCGTGACCCCATCACGATAAGCGGTTACAGAAAATGGATGGATGGACAAAGTAAAATATCAGCTTTTTTGTGTGAGAAAATGTTCCTACCTCATCCTCTGATTATGTAATTATACATTTAGCCATACTCTTCAGATAATCAGTCTGTGGCAGTGAAACTTTATTCAGTTGGCGATTATTGGTCATTTAATATACACTTAATCAACTGTCAAATATGGTCTCTAAAATTCCTGTTTCTGAAGGAAGATTAACTCTTTGGTTGGGCGGCCCAGGGATCAGAAGTAGACTTTGTTCTGTTTTAAGGTGTCACGAACCAGAAGTTTGAAACTACAGTGTGACTGAATCATTTCTCACCCCGCTCTGCCACCCTGTGGAGGCTGGGAAGGAAAAGTTGTCCAGACATGCAGATGCCATCAGTTGAAGCCTGACATCAACTGGTAGACAGTGAACACTACTACTAGAGTCTGTGTGCTGTAGACTTTGCCTGCTGTGTGTCACCGTGACCACACAGTAATAGTAAGAGAGCGACTCCTTCATCAACATCATTCATAGTTTCCCTGCACGGGGCAGGATGTCATTCATTTCCATCATGGTCAACGGTTGGGCTAGGCTCACTGAGGTCTGTAATTTAGGAAAATGCACGTCATAAATACAGTTTAGTTAGAGACGGTTTCACTTTTTAAAGACTTGAATTGCAGTTGCGTGCGTTCAGAGCCTGTCTGGTGTGTTGCGTTGCTCGGTGCTGACCACAGCTTGTTGTACTTTGAATTGCCTGTCACAATGTGTTTATCAGAGCGAGTCAAACAGTTGTGTGGCAGAGTGAAGTTTTTGTGTTACATACAGTGTACACACAAACAGCCATGGGGTCATGTGAGCGATCACAGCCACTAAATGAAGACAATAGCTTTACAGACTCATGGGAGTCCTCTCTTTGTAGTCCACACCGCTGTAGTGTGTCATGTGTCACTACTGCCAAAAGGTTTAAATGTGCTGCATGGATCAGGAGGTGAAACAGGAAATACAATATACAGTGTGAAAAATCTGGATAAATGATATTCCAAATAAAGGACGACACATGCATGGTTTTGATTGTTAGGATGCCTCTGTGCTTTTTTACATGTTGCTATTGATGCAGTGCAATACAAATTCCACCATGAGGAACGTTACATAACAATATGTGTTTCAGTTACACATGTTTCCAGTGGTGGAATGTTACTAAGTACATTTACTTTAAAGTACATGTACTTTACTTGAGTATTTCTATTAGCCTATATGATGCTTTCTCCTTCTGTTCCACTACATTTCGGAGGCAAATATTGTACTTTTACTCCACAACATTTATTTCACAGCTTTAGTTACTTTGGAGATTTAGATTTTTAATACAAAATATAAATCAGATAATAAACTATGATATATATATATTATAAATGATACAATGGATTAATTATCCAGCAGTATATAAAGTAGCCTAATTTAGCCGCACCTTTTCCAGCTGCAACATCAACATGATGCACACATAAATGCATCACTAATTATGATAAAGTAATAAATTCTGATTGTGAAATGGGCCATTCTGTACAATGAGTAGGGGAGAGTGGGGTATGATGAGACAAATTTTACTTGTGTTGACCTCTTTGCAAGAAAAAAAATTAGACAGAAATACAGTGAAAATATCTACCTATATTTTAAAATGTGTCCTATCAACTGAAATTATAAGAATGCATCTATGACAGAGGGCCCTGAAAATATGACTTCCGTTCCTAAGGTAAAGGTGATCCAAGTCAGTGGGTACGTTGAACCATCTCGAGGTTAACTGACCATCTAACTTTGTAAGCATAATTAAAAAACCAAAAAAACAATTGACCTTTCCTTTTCCAAATAAGTCAGCCAGGTTTAAGTCAGCTTTAAGAAATAAGCTGACTTAAACCACATAAAACCAACCAAATAATGTTTAATATTCCAGATCTTTTAATGTGTGCCATTAGTGAAATAATCTTAAAAACATGCTAAATGATGGTAGTCGTCAAGATTAAAAGGGAAGCTACTGTAGTTTTGATGGGCAAAAAAGTAAATTATTTAATTTAAAAAATCTTGACAAAATGATGTAAGAGTCACATATAAAAAATGAAATGTTTGGCAGAAAAAATTGACACGGATAGATTGTGGTGTGTCATGAACACCTATGAGAATATAATATAATTCATTCTACACAAGATAAGTGAGCATTTGCTGACTCACTGAAACATGTTTCCTGCACACCCTACCTGCTAAAGCCCAGTTGTCTTTGACAGGAATGTTTGTTTCTGACATTGCAAATGCCAGTTCATGGCATTTCCTTGGACTAAGGCAAAGAAAAAAGTCAGCCTTTTTGATGAGGTCTGCAAACTCCTTCTCTGCAGCACCTCCTCTGTGAAGATCCACTTCCGCTGTTCCACTGTACCTCACTGTTTTTACTCCATTTACCTCCTTTTTAATGTACCTCTGCAGGGTTGACCTGTCAGTACTTTTGTCCTCTGTCACTGATGTGATATTCCAGCCTTGACATCAATGGCTGCTCTCTCCGTCTCTACAAGGGGTGTTGAGCCCCATTTGGTTCTTCTAATGTAGGTACTTGGCGTGATAGCTTTTCTACAATGTTTAACATATAATAAATCAAAGCAGCTGTGCAATACAATATTGAAATACCATTTTATACTTCAGCAACTGTATTTAACTTTAGTGCCTTAGCAAGACTAAGTTTGATCACTGGATTGATTTACTCCACAGCATTTGGCTCACTTTGCCCCATAGCTGCCATTTTGGAAAAAAATACCCAGTTTTGCAGTTCTTAGCTAATCTCTGGCTAAAAGATTCAAGTGGTTCTTTATGATGGCCAATCACCAACATGTATAATACACATCTATAGACCTGGATAAATTTGCTTTAACAAAACAGTCATTATACCTCACATGCTGAAATGTTTTTTCAACAAGCACAAACAGGTTTTTTGTGTGTAAATTCCTACCTATAATAATCCCATGTGCATCTCTTCATCACAGCCAGATCATGGATGTATTAGGAGACCTGGATACAGCATTGGCAGCAGGGGTCCTTTCATTCCTATAAAAGTTGCTCAGGGGCGCATGAAGCCAAAATCGCGCAATGTCCATGTTAGGAAATTACCCAGATGATCAACGCTGCTTCTACATTGTTCTGCTCATGGAGCAGGTTCACTAGAGACTTATGGCCATCCATCGTGGCCGGAAAGGCCAAGTTCCACCGGTCAAGTGGTTGTCTTCCTGTTTAGTGTTCCGCTAACTTGAATGGGAATAAAATAATTAAATTTTGTGGCTCTTCTAAACTTTCCAAATGTTACTGGACCAAATGGATTAAATCTTGATAGTAGGATGGATCATTTCACTGGGGTTGTGACACTCAAAAAATGTATCCATTGATTTATAGATGTCTTTATCCGAGTGTAAGTCTCTGGAAAAAAACATTTTTGGGCCCAGTGGCATCATGTGATGGACCACGGAAATTGCAGTATCACTGTTTGGCCACTATGAAAATTGGCTTCAAAGTCCGGCACACCTCCTAGGGGCCTGAGCCAGAATTAAATGACGAGTACTTCCTAAATTTATGGTCACATGACAACAAATGTGCACAGTAGCCTAGAAAAAGTGGTACAGTTTAACAACTAGCTTATTTTACCCCACTCTCCCCTACTTTTACTGTTCATACTTTAAAGGTCTAGTGTGTAGGATTTAGTGGCATCTAGTGGTGAGATTGCAGATTGCATCCAACTGAAACTTCTCCCATGTCCCAAGCGTGTAGGACAACTATGGTGGCTGATAGATAAAATGTGAATACAGAGTTTGGTTTGTCCACTCTGGGCTACTGTAGAACAACATGGTGGACTCTATTGAAGAGGACCTGCTCGTATGTAGATTTAAATGGTAACTTAAATACAGCAATTCATATTTTCAGACGATATCCCCTGGACCTTTAACTATATTTTGATGCTAATATTTTTGTACTTCTGGGTAAGAGTTTGAATGCAGGACTTTAATTTGTAACAGAGGTTTTCGTTTTACACTGTAGTATTGCTTTGGTAAAAGATCTGAGTACTTCTTCCGCCACTGCTTGTCATTTCCTCCCAGCCAGACTCAACACACTTTCATTTCATTTTAGCCAGACCATGTCTGTCTGTCTGCCTGGGCCTGCAACTCTGTGTTATCGCAATCTCAGTCTGTGCCCGTGATCCCATTGAGAGGCATGAGACCAGAAGCGACACAAGTCTGAGAAACAGTCCTGTGTTGACTCAACTTCCCCCCACACTCCACTTCCGGCTCAGCCAGCCCTCCCAGCCACGTCCGTCCACACTGGTGCCTGAGCCTCTATAAATCAGAACAGAGCACACAGGCACAAAACACACACGATTGCACTATTTCAAACTTTGTTTGTGATTCTTGGAAGGCAGTCAAAAAAGATTCGAGCACAAAGAATGCACTTGTTGAGTGTGAATGCTCACGTGAGGAGAGGGGAAGTGAGGAAGTGGGGGGTTTAAATGCTTCCAAGAGTTCACAGGTCGTCCAGCATGATCTGTTTGGCTGAGAGGAAATTATCCTCATTCCAACTACATTCCAGCCTTAATATATTTTAATCATTAAGCCCCCTCTTTCAAAGTGGTCCTCTATATGTTAGAAAATTAGATTACACTGTTTAGAAAAAGAGGCCTCTTGACAAATAAAAATAAAGCTCATTATGTAATCCTAGTAAAGCTGTCATAAGGCTTCTGTTTGTGTATTTGAGGGGAATGTGACCCTTCCCATGTACGTCACACCATGTGTCTCAGTATAAATACCACATCCAGACCAAACTTCTTGTGCTCCAAACAGAATGGAAATTCCAACGAAACTATGGCTTCCTCCCGGCAAGTGACTCAGTCAGAGCTGCTGTTGAATGTCTTCCACCCTTGGCCTTTCCTGCTCGCAGCCCGGGTCCTCTGGGTGTGTCTCCCTGTGACCTCATCTTCTCAGAAAATCCTCTAGAAACCTCAGCAGCACGGTCGCTCACATCATGCAGCCTCCATGCAAGTTGTCCATAACAACAAACCGGTCAGTTTATAGACTAAACATCTTACTTTGCTAATGACAACAACAGCACCGGTGGTTGTGCCGGTGCCTGTTCATTCAACCAGAGCATCATCCAGAGTGTGTTAATGTGTGTGTGTGTGTGTGTGTAGACGAGCATCCTGTTTACAGCCTGTTACTGTTGACAACTAAAACAAACCAAACTTTCAGTCTCAATCTCATTCTTCTTGCCAAAAGTTCTTTCCATTCAAATATTTATGACTCATTCTTCCTCCAGGATAAAACTCTTCCAGTAACCTGCCTGTGACTGTACGTCTCCACAAGAGCACACAAGCACTGAGCAGCTCCACACATCACACCCACCACAAACTGCTGGGTCGACTAGCAAGGGGAATTATAGATTTGTGAAAAGAGGCTTTGTGTTCATGCAAAAGACAATAGCTCCCACATGGCAGCAGGACTTTTAAACCAGACACAGCACATTCAGTGAGTCATCTGGCGTACTGTACAGAAAGTCAGCAGATCAATACCAGAAAACACACGGTGAACTAAAGCAAACACACATTGTACTCAGAGCACACAGTGGTACAAGTAACGGGGCACCTGACAGGCAGGAAGGCTGGCTGTCACACTTTGAGTTTCAGAGTGTAAATCATACCTCGGCTTCTCTGAGGGGACTGACGGGCTGTGACGGATCTGCTGAGTGGTTTGCGTCCTTCACAACACAGTGGATGGAAAAGTCCTTGGTCAGTGACAGCGGTCCTTTAAGGGAGTCTGTGCTCTGACTGCTGTCGGAGTTGCCGCTCTCTGAGTGAAAATACTTGTTCTCTCTGCGTGGCGGGGCTTAGTCCATGTGGCTGGATGGGAAATGGGAAATGAACTTTCTGGGCAAAGAGCCAAGAGCAGAGTGGGTTTTAAAGACACAGCAGTTTCAGTGCTATATAAGGTTTAGTCATACTTTACTCTGTGTAAGGCCCAAGGAAAGACATTTTCAGCTGCTGTATTTATCAGCTCCATGCATACTGCTGAGTTCATTTCCACTGTTACTTATGCATAATTATTTTACTTATGCTTCAAGGAGCACTTAGCATTTCAATAGTCATATTATTTAAATTCAAACCAATATCACAGCTTCAAACTAATGATTTTAATGGCTGAAATCTACTTTAATCACAAAACTCACGCAAACACCTACAGAGTTTCCCTTTTCCAATGGTGGGAAGTAACTACAGTACAATTTTAAAGTGTGTCACAAACCGGCCTAAAGTCAGTGACAAAAACTGTGAATTACACATGAGATAAACTTAAAGGGTAACTTTGGTATTTTTCAACCTGGACCCTGTTTTTTTTAAACTGGCCCAGTATTGAGCGGATGGGCAGCAGGCTGCACGAGTGAAACAGGTGGCAATATAATCACTTGGGGAACTGCACACCCTCAATGTACGTCCACTAAAAATGCTAATTCCCTTCTTTTTTTTAGGTGTATGACAGCAGTATGGAAATGATTCTTAGAGATAGACCTCTGTGTTAAAGAGTAAGATCCTTTTTGTGTGACCGGAAACAGCACTGAAATTGCTATCGCTAAACCTACCAGACTTTTAACATGTATAGAGGCAGCATATTTTCACATCTAATTAGATGCATACGGGTTTATTTCAACCAAACCAGAGTTGGTAATTGTTGGAACAGAGAAAAGACAAACCAAGATGGCTTTTGTGAGTTTTATTTTATTTCTGTGGACTTTTAATGAAGTGTGTTTTACGATGATAAAATGGCTGTTTATTTCAATGTAGTCTGGTGGGTTTGGTGATGATGATTTCTAGGCTGTTTCTAGTTGAACAACAAGGATCTTACTCTTAAAGAAAAAGGTTTGTCTCTGTAGGGACCCTTTCCATTATGTTGCCAGACACTTAGAATAACAATCTGAGCCTCTCAGTGGCAAAAACAAACACTTTTAGTGGACGTATATCGACATTGCACAATTGCCCCAAGTGGTTACATTGCAGCCTGTTTCGCTACTGCCAGCTGTAGTGTTCTTACTCAATACTGGACCAATTTCAAAAACCGTTGTTGCCATTAGTTACTTGGACACAAACACATGAGAAAATTGAAATATACTGAAGTTACCCTTTAAAACCAAATTAAGTTTATTGTGACAAAATAATCACAATACTTGCGTTAATCAGGCAGGTCAGCAATGAATGCAGTATTTACTTCACTTTATTATGATTATTTTTATTTGACCAAATTTCAACTTATTTTTTACTTTCTTATTTATTTACAATTATTATAAATTGTATTTTTTTCCACTTAAAAATTGGATTTATATATCATATATATCATATATATTTATATATCATGCTTATGTTATGGTATGGTCTTTGTCTTTTATCTTTATTATATGGTTAAGTGAGTTTGTATCATGGAGAACAAAGTACATGTGTATGAAATGATTCAATAAATAAAAAGTAGTTAAAAGAAGAATGCAGCATCTGGAGTGCAATGTGTGACTGATACAAACAAGACACAACATCTTAACAGAACCAGCTGGTGGAGGCCTGGGAGGAAGAGCGAAGAGAGAATTTAGAGATGAAGGCACTTAAAATAGGCCTGGTTTACTCAGGTGCAGGCAGTTTCCTGCTGTCCGTCTCTACTTTGCCCACCAACTCCTGAGTCAGGCAGCCAAACCAACCAGCAACAGGCAGGGCGGAGGGACATCACAGGTACTTTACTTGCGTATTTCCATTTACAGCTACTTTGTACTTCTACTCTACTACAATCCACAGGCAAATATTATAAGTTTTACTTTACTATATTTAGTTACTAGCTATTTTACTGCAAATTCAGATTATTACTAAAAATACACATTATCATAAGACAAGACTAACAAGTGACCAAACAGTATATAAAGTATTCAATTCAGCCCCATCTTTACCAGCTGCAACATTAAAATGGTGTACTGATAATCCAATAATATAATATACATAATTCTGAAAGGGGTATTCTGCACATTGAGTACTATTACTTACGTTAAAGGGGAACACCACCTAAATTAAGAATTCCAGTATGTTATTTCCATGGCAGAAAGGATCAATCAATATTTGTGAATATGAGCATCTCTCTCCCAAAGCCAAAGTCTCAAACTTTTCATGTCATCAAGTATAAAGTCTGGAGCTGCTCCATAGACAGTGAATGATGATGTGGACCCAAAGAAAGTTTGTTTTCTGGTTTATACCCAAATGAGCTTTATTCTATTGTAGTGCTCTCACTGCTGAAGCAGCAGATGTACCCATATATTGCTGCTCTCAGTGTCATAGTTATATCTTTCCCAATTTATTGTCGAGGAGCAGCTCCCGACTTTATACCCTATTACATCACAAAGTTGACTTAAAGCACTCTATTTTTTGGATTTGGGAGAGAGTTGTTCATGTTTACTAATATTTTTGGACTGTCTTAGACTGTAGGAATCACATGTATGAATGAATTTTTGAACTGGTCATAATGCCAATACTTTTTTACTTTTACTTAAGCAACAGTTTAAATGCAGAGCTTTTACTTGTAATAGAGTACTTCTTCACTGTTACTGCTATGTTATGTGAGAGTACTTTTTCCACCCTCTTCGGTGATCTCTTCACTCATCATAGCTACTCTGAAACGGCACAAACTCAGTGGGTGATCTGTGATTTTAGTAACTAATAAAAAATCTCAATGAAAATGAGATTTAAATGTGCATAATAAATCAAATTAAAAATGAAAATGAGATTTAAATGTGCATAATAAATCAAATTAAAGGAAACATCTGTTCAGTTGTCACGGATCAGTTGTCACTGTTGAGCTGTCTTTTTGTAGTGCCTGTTTAAAGTTTGGTAGTTTGGTAACATAAATTTTAGAGTTTTGTCCATTACAGTGATGGTTATGACCACATACTTACACAAGAATAATTACACTATACATAACAAAAGCAGTCAAGAGCTGTAAATAAGTGAGCTGGTGTCTCCCTCTAGTGGTTGATCCTGAGAAGACAACTGCAGCAAGTGGCTCTGCTACACATCTGCCTGCTGCTGCTACCAGAAACTCTGTGCATCATATAGTGTACCATTGAAAAATAAATACAATAAGAAACAGGTTTTCTTTATCATATAGGATCATCTGTTTTTTAATGTAATTTTAAGCGAACAGTGTGTAAGATGTAGGAGGACTTAGTGGCATCTATTGGAGAGGATTGCAGATTGCAATCAGCTGAAACTTCTCCAGGTTATAATTCCTTCAGTGTTCACTGTTCAGGAGGTTTTTACCTGGAGCTGAATTATCCATTGAGGTCTCCTCCTCTCCAAAACAAACGGATCTGGTAATATAAATTACTAAAAACACAGAATAAAGCAGTTTCATGTTACAAATCAGTGTCATGTTAAAAAAAACAGCATCTACATGAGAATAATATCTAAAAGAAACGAGGGAAACTTCTCAGAGGCTGTTTGTATCATTAATCATCATTATGTGTTTGCTTTCAGGAAACACATGACATCACCTCTCCGGCCCCAGGGAGGCAAATCTGATAATGACTTTGTACCAAAAACTCATCACATACTCAGACAAACCAGCAGCGAGCAGCATCACACAGAGGCACTGCAGCTGTCATAGCCACCAGGTCAATTTAACAGTCCACCAAAGAACTGTGTGGTTTCCATCTCAATATGTGATGAGATCATTTTCTCTTCTGCTGCTTCCTTTTCACTATGGATTAACAGGCTGGACTTGATCATTTATGCATCCTCTCCAAACCTCCTTTCATTCCCACTGTAGCCTGGCAACAGGCTACTGGATAATATGCACAGACACAGCTTCATTTCACCACTTCAAGGTGCATGATGAGGTGATACAAAGGGCTTAGTCAAATCTAAATGTCATGTGTTTCTCACAGTGATTGTGTACCGATGGTAGGTGGTGTGTTTGTTAATAACTCAAGGTGAATTCTCGAATATCTACCCTGCGTGTTAGTCTGATGGATCTCAGCCTTTTTGAAGATCCAAGGTTCATTATCACAGTCACATAGTTTCATTCATGGTGTGATGTTTTTTCTCTTTGTTCATAAACTACAGACCAAATCTGATACATGGACATGTACACATTTTGTCTACAAAGTCACAGCTGTGTAAAATCAGTGAAAGGACAACATACAATAACTACACAACCAATTAATAAGGGGCTAAGCCTAGTTTCTCCATCAGCTTTTCTCTGAGTGATGGGATCCTGAACATGCTAAATTCTGCCAGAGTCAGAACAGTTTTGGTTGTCTCACTTGAGAGATTTCTGTTTTGCCTTGTTTTTCTCCGAGCTCCTCTCACTGGTTCGAGGTGGGTGGATTTAGTGCTCTCTCTCAGGAAAGTCTTCACTGCATGCTGATAAACAGAGGAGACACTCAGCTTTACTCTGCAAAAATGACGAGAAAGAGGCTGCTGAACTGAATGCACTGCCAAGAGGTGCGCTCCAAATCCACGCACAACAAGTACCCATAGGAGTCCAAAACAAACAAAGAAATGAAACGTGCTGAATTAAAAAACCTGCAAATACCCAGATCAATCATGTTACAGGTGTTATTGACAGAACACTGGGTCAGATCCATCGTACAGGGCAGAGTCGTGTTCACACACTTACACAAAAATGTATTTTTACAAACATTTAAAGTGGCATTAGACAAGGTTTTGCTTTGCACAGTGTAATGGCTATAGAATAATGACACCATCAGCATTTAGACTGGTTTCCTGTAAGCTTCACCTTAACTACACACGATCTCCCAGGAAAATGAAGGCTTTCAGTATGGTAAAAAGGAAGTGTGTCAATCATTGCACAACCAAAACAGGAAGAGGATAGTGCTTTTGTTTTCACCAGCACCTATCCGCAGTTAGCAATTAGTAGAAATGGCAGATGGTTGACTAACAGAAGTAACCGTGGAAACTCTACCCCACAAAAAAAAGACCCCCATTGCTAGGAGGAATACAGAAAGTGATCTGGTTGTCTTTGGGATGGTGGCGCCATTAGATTTTATGTAGGTGTTTATGTGTTTGCAGTATTAGAAAAAGGTGATGACACATATTCTGTGACAGCTGGTGGTATGTTGGGTTACTGTCAGTTAAATCAGATCAAACCACACTCACACTGTCCTGATGCCGCAGCAAAAACCAAATTGCAGTATGCAAAACATGCAGATCAAAGATTTCTGACATAGATGCAACAATTTCCAAGTTCTCTGACATTTGAAGTTGCACAAAGAACAGTAAGTTGAGGCAAATAGTTAGCAATGCTCAGCTAGCATTAGCTTAGCAGCTAAGTAACTTTTTCACGAACTTGTTTTAACAAATGAATGCATATTTAAAAAAGCATTCATGATTTGTGACTTGATTGGGACTCGAAAATCAAAGTTTAGCATTTGGGACCATAAACTGTAAAAATAATGGACGTACCTATTGTGACATCACCCGCTGCTCTGTGAACTCCTGGAGCCTGGAGTTCAGCATTTGGTGTATTGGACATCACTGACCATTCACAGCAAACAACACTGGTATATTTTTATCTATAAAGCAATAACTTCCGGCGTACCTCTGCTCACTTCTGGTGTCAGCTCTGGTAGTTAACAGCTACGCTCCTCCAAGTGGTTGCTTTTTAATGTACCTCTGGGTTTTAACAGATCTTGGGAAAACTGCATTCTCCTACTCTGCATCTTTAACATGGAGCAATCTCCAAAAAGATCTAAAGTTTGAAACACTTATATCCATCGATGAATTTAAGGGCATCATAAAGAATGTGCTTGTTTTTCTTGAGAGGCCACTATGTTTGAATAGTGTTTAATTGTAGATTTTTGTATTATATGTTGTATTTGTTGCATTTTAAACATGTTTTGATTGGCTGCTACCTTGGCCAGGTCTCTCAGTGGGACTTCCAGGTTAAATAAAGGTTATAGAAATATAATAAAAATTTTGGTTGTAGCCATCTTGGTGTTTTGGTGCCAGAAGTGACCATATTTGGATGAGACGGTGGAGCTGTGGATGAGTGAGGAGTGGATTTGACTGAGAAGCGTGGAGCTGTGGATGAGTGAGGAGTGGATTTGACTGAGAAGCAGCCCGCCCTTAATTATGCATAACTTTAAGCCTTGATAAAAATGTAAACAGGTTAGTTATAGAAATATATACAATATAACGCTACAACCATTTCATTGTATATTGTATATATTTCAGATTGTCTACTATTTTATTATTTATTTTTATTTTATTGTCTACTTTAATATTTTATTTTATTTTATTTTAATGTCTACTTTAATATTTTATTTTATTTTATTTTAATGTCTAATATTTTATTTTATTTATTTCATTGTCTATTTTAGTATTTTATTTATATCTTCATCTTTATCTCTTGTTTCCATTCATGCTGTATTTCTATTTCTACTTTGCACGGAGCATTGGAACAAAAACAGTTTCCCCCCGGGGATTAACAAAGTATTCTGAATCTGAATCTGAATCTGAATGAGTTATGTAAGAATTCACCCACTGTACACAGCTGTCATGAATGTTGAAATTAGTTAAAGAGATCAACCCTTTTTTTTGTACCAGGTTGTAAACATGTTTATTTCTGCTGTAGAGTTGCACATTTGAACATTGGGGTCTATGGGGATTGACTATCTTCTGGAGCCAACCTCTAGTGGCCATTGAAAGAACTGCAGTTTTTGGCACTTCAGTTTTTCAGCCCCAGAGGTTGCCACATGCTTGGGACTTGACTTGGGATTTGTCAGTCTTGACTTGGGAATTTAGTGCAAGGACTTAAGACTTACTTGTGACTTGCAAAACAATGACTTGGTCCCACCTCTGGCTCAAACTCACCCTTAAACCCCAGAGGAGCTGCAGATTCTGGTGATAATTTTTGTTGGTTCATCACTCCCAGCGACTCCTTTCACTCTGTCACATTGTTTTCACATTCTCATTAGATATATTATTCTAAAAATATAAATTATAGCCACTTTAAGATTTGAAGCCAAGTGTTCATGACCGTTAAGTAGCCTGTCACCAACCACCCATACACACTAAATCAATATTCTTACCAGAAAACTAATTTTAAATGCGTAATTGTTTATTTTGCACCGGGCACATTATGTACTGTGGAGAGATGAACGCTCCGCTTTTGCATTAATGATGAAAAAAAAAACCTTTTCAAAATTTAACCTGGATTACCTTCATCACAATATAAAACACTTTGTATCCAGATTGTAACCCTAAATCTCAGCTGGTAATGGGCTCCAGCTCCTGGGTTTCCTGCCACTGATCGGATGTGTATGGATGGATGTGATGAGGATGTTACATCACTTGCAGTGCAGCCAGACGCCAGCAGCAGCATCCAGCTCGGAGGTAAAGCGGCGCACAAACCCAGCTGGCCATATTGTGCACCAGCTCTCCGCAAACCGGCTGCGTCACACCTAAAAAAAAATCCAAAACGTACAGCAGCGCTGGAGCAATAAAGTCCCCACATCAGGAGAAATACGCTGTTGTCAAAACGCTACTCGGCTGAGCTGGTAAGTGTATGGATGCGGTACAGCATATGTATTTTTTTCATGGTGATGCATCGGTCCCATTATGTCGAAGCCTTGCGTGTCCTCTCCTGCGCTTTTGTGGATAAGAGGCTGTCTCGTGGCCCACAAAGCGCCTCGCATCGTTTTGTTAGATCTGTGCTGCTGTTTGCATGCGTTAAAAGACACAAGTCTTAATATGATTCCTTGAATGATTTATGTAATCACACAGGAGCACAGATTAATCCTTAATGTCTCTCGTTTAGGACTGATACGCGCTTGTTTACCCCCCTCAGGTTGGTGTGTTTTTTGTGCAGGGAAAATGGTTAAACTGGGGAATAATTTCAGCGAGAAAAATAATGGGAAGGTGGTTTCTGAAGACGGATTTGACACCATCCCCCTAATAACACCATTAGATGCCAGTCAGCTGCAGTTTCCTCCACCAGATAAGGTAAGATTTTTTTGTGTGTGTGATTTTTCTTTGCCATTTTTGGAGAGTCACAGTGAGGGCCTTCATTTCTGTATTTCTATCATTCCAATTAGTCCAATTAAGCTGCTGAAAATGAAGGGAACATATATTTTGTGCAACATTCATCCTTTCAGACTTGAATATGTGGAACAATAGAAACATTTTTACCCATCCTGCCTCTGTGAACTCTCATTTTCTACCTGAAGCTGTAACTGCAAGCTGATCGGATCTCCTCTCATGTACATGTGTGTGTGTTTCTACCAGGTGGTGGTGAAGACAAAGGCAGACTATGACGGTGACAGCAAGAAAGGAAAGCTACGGTCTCCCAAAATCGCAGAGTTCTCAATAAGCATCATCGAAGGCGTATCTGAGCGACTCAAAGTAAGAGCGATGCCTCTGCCCTCGCCTGCCTTTCATACATCATCCCATTTCCAGTATCTCTCACACTTGTATTACACATGCATATGCCCAGCAGGGAGCAGACAGCTGTCTCCCTGCAGCTCAGGACATTTGTCACCGCCGTCTCAATATTCTTCCACCGAACTGAGTCTTAGCTCAGGCCACCTTCATGTCCTGTGTCCTGTGCCTGTCATCTTGTCGGGCTACACAGGGAGACATAATGCACAATGATTCACTTAACCCCGCCCTGAAACTCTCATTAATTCAGCTGCTGCCATGGCGATGGCCTCCAAACGGCAGCATCTCTCAGCCCACCCTCAGTGTTCCCCTGGCTGGCAGATGTGTGACACTGTATAGAATGATTAAAGCGTGCTTTTGTAGAAGAAAAGGTCAAAACATAATCCTAGGTCACTGGAGAGTTCCTTGCATACTTCCAAATTCATTATTCTCTCCCTCCATGTTCAAAATCAACAGATGGAACCGTCCCTGTGAGGTGTGTCACGCTTCCTTCAATAATAGAGCTTTAATTCTCCAACATCAGAAAAGCAAGGAGGCACATCACTGTCTCAGAGAACACAGCTCGCATCCTCTGATCGCTGCTTTGAAATGCTGCAGGCAGCCCTTTCATCGCAGATAGTCTTTTTCATAATCTCCTGTTGCTTTGCTTTGTACATGTCCTGCCGTCTGCTCTGCTGTGTTAACTGCAGGATTCATACAGACAGATGAAAAGAATATCCTTTTATTCACACTGATACATGCTGTTAACACTCTCATCAAACTTGTGCCAAACACACCGGGCGCAAAAAGTGCTTGGATGCACGACACCCTGTTCCCAATCCAAAAAAAAAAAATCCCCAAGAACATGTCAGAAAATCAACATTTGCATGTCATTGTTTTAATATCTGTGCTGTTGCTGAAATAATCCAATTCTCCCCTGAGCAAAATAACATATCGCCTCATAAAAATAGCTCGCACACACCTTAGGGCTCAACATCTTTGGCGATAATGAGGCGATTTCTCCCACACCTTGTCTTATCCCCCTCCCACTTCCTAGAAACACCAGTAGCTGTTACGTAACTCCCCTGAGAGGTGAGAGCTGGGCTGTACAGATGGTCACACAAGCCATTTTCCTGTCGAGTTACTGTATGCAGAACATCCTGTCAGCCTGACTGGCTGTTAGTTACTGTGACATACACACCCTCAAAGATATACTATAACTTGGTGTACACCTCACCTACACCAGCGTGCAACTCATCTGTGGATTTTTTTTAAACGTCAATACTGCAGCCTTGGACAGCTGTTTGAGAAATAAAATCTGTTGTTCCAATCTGCCCACTCTTTCCTTTCATGATGACATACACAGCACATCTGTCCTTTAGCAGTGCTGTCAATTACAGTAGGTCTGATGATGTGTATTTCCTGTAGGTGACCTTGCTGGTGATCTGTGCCCTGGCCTTCCTTGTGTGTGTGGTGTTTCTGGTCGTCTACAAGGTCTACCAGTACGAGCAGCCTTGCCCCGACAGCTTCGTGTACACGGTAAACACTTGTTTATGATCCTGCCTGACTGCAGTATCATTTCGTTGTTACCTGGGTTAATCAATGTTCCTTGATTTGTAAAGCCTTTTTAGCAGAGAGTGATGGCCTTCATAAATTGGGTTTATTATACAGTAAGTATGCCAGATAGACAGCCAGGCTGTCATAATGGATGTCACAATGAAGCTAAGCATTTGCAGACTTATCTTTCCCTGAATTACTGAGATTCTCTTTTCACTGTTAAAGACATTTATGACATTCTGACATTCATTTGATAGTGTTAGAACAATTTTGTGGTTTTCTGTTCGTAGGTATGGTCTGCAGGAGAATCTTTTTCCATGTGAAGCATTTTGATATGGATGTCATTAGAGAAGTTATTTCAAGTGATTCTGGATGAATGATTCTGTCTTTTAAAGGAGCTCAAAGGTCCAGTGTGCAGAATTCAGGGGCATCTGTTGGCAGAGATGGTATATAACATCCATAGCTATGTTTTTATTAGTTTATAATCACCTGAAACTAAGAATAGTTGTGTTTTTGTTACCTTAGAATGAGCCGCTTATATCCACAAGTTTATAACACTGGCTATAGATAGGGCCATTGGCATTGTCTCGTCGTCGCGTCGGTCACTGTAGTTGTCCTACATGCTTGGTGTATGGGAGAAGTTTCAGTTCTACAACCTCACCACTAGATGTCACTAAATCCTACACACTGGACCTTTAAAGCAAGACTAACTTTCAAGATTAGTAATAACACAATCTTCCTCTTACAAATGAAATGATATAGCCTTTATCTGGTGTGACTATATGGTGGCTAATGCTAGCTAATGTAAGCTAACTTTAGATAAATACTGATGTGTAATTGACTTTATTGAGCTATCTTTGTGTTTGACTCTTGCGTTACAGTAGCTTAGCATTTAGCTGAAGGCCAAACACTAGCATACAGCATTATCCGCAGCTGTGACTCTTAGCCCCGGTGGTTGTTCAGCAAAAGCTATACAGTCTTGCTGTAAAACCTGTGGGGCAGTGGAGTAAAGATTACTGAGTGTTGACTCATTTCTTGTATAAGCCTAATCAATTTTCAGGCAACAGTATAGAGATGGGAATAATGACTTTAAAGGGAGCGGGATGTTATGGCTTCAGTCCTCCCTGAGAGCCGTTCAATAAAATGGCTTGTTGATCTTTTTTTTTTTTTTTTTTTTTTTAAGGGGGCATGGGTTTATCTGTGAAATAATCACTTGGATTATTATAGAGTAAGATCTGGATCGGATTAAAAACATCAAACACTATTACAGATGTGCAAGACATTGAAATATTAGGTTATATTGATGGTTAAAAAGTGGGACATGTCAGGAATAACTATCCGAGTTGTAGGCTAAAACGAAAATGACAATATTTATGAAATAGTGTTCACACATACCTGTATTTTAAGATTGTGTAATGTGTTAATATAATGAAACTAAAATATTTCTGCTCTGTTAAAAAATGTTTTGTGTTCGTTGTCATGCACTTCTTCTACGGCCGTTTCAATATGCGCTCTGAGAGGGTGGTGAGCGACCAGTGCAATGTACAAAACTCTGCTTGGCTCTTATTGAGATGTTTTTGGGTTGTATTTAACAAATACGTCATGGGATCATCCTGTTATTCTGTCTTGTATTAGATTAAGAAAAAACAAACAACCCTCCCCACCCCCCCAAAAAAGAGAACAGGCTGATGTGATGAACAATTGGATGGGACTTGGCTCCTGTGGCTCATTTAAAGAGCCGACTTGTTTGCGACCAACAGATCACTATACCAGCGTGGATAACTTAACGCAGATCAATTTGTGTTGAGATGTTTTTCTAGTCTGTTTTTCATTTAAATGTGATGTTTAGCTCTGGTACAAATAATGCAGCTCTGTTTTGTCTCAGTCTTCTAACCTTTTTTTCCTCCTTTAGCTGTGAATCACAGTTTGTTACTTAGAATTCCATTATACTTTGCTGAATCATAGTTTTGTAACCTTGGGTCTTTTTTTCCTTTTCACTCGTCTCGTCTCGGTTTTATTAATCTTGTTCCCTCTCTCTCTTTTTTTGAGCAGCAAGGTCGCTGCATGCCGGCTGGGATGTATGGCAACTACCCCCCTCAGGGCCCTGGGGGCCGCGGGCGCCTCTTTACCCTCATCAACCACTACAACATAGCCAAGCAGACCATCACCCGGTCAGTATCACCATGGATGACCATTATGTCTGAGGAAAAGGTCACCCAGCAGGAGACGGAGACTGCCCAGAAACTGGCTTAACCAACCTGGGATCAGGAGGTGACCTCACCTGCTGCGGATATAAATAAATAATACGGTTGTGCCATTCAAGCAAACCTCAGAGTCCCGTGGCTTTCTGTGGGTGAAAAATCATCTTCTCTTGCCTGAGGTGCTCTGCTGCCTTGTTGATGTAGTTTGGTCAGCTGATGTGTACTGTAGCAGGAAATCTGTGGAAATTTTGAACATGTTTTCAGCAAAGCAAGCCTCCCCCATTGGGTGGATTCAAGGTTTGTTTGAATTGCATATGTTGTTATTTATTTATTTACACTTCAAAACAGAGTGGCAAACGTGTAGAAGAAGCCACAGGAATACAAACACAGACACACACTCACTGTCTTTGTACATACACATATGTAACAGAACTCACTTTAGTACTCACATTGTGAAACGACTGTGAACCATCTCGTGTCTGCGTCGCTCGTTTTAACGCACATGCACGCACGACTCTAAAAACAAACAGTTTGATTTGAACCTCTTTCTCAAATACATCAAGTACTGATAGCGCATGTCGGACCTTGTGAGGTCCAGCAAGTGGTAAATCTCTCATGAAGCGACATTTGAAGCATATTTGCCACTGAGGTCATCTGTGTCAAAATATTTTACTGTCATGATATTGTGAATAAATGAGGCTTGACCTGGAGGAAACCTTTTAACCAGCGAAAAAATATAACTATTTTAATCGTGTTGTTTTGACGCAGCCCATACTGCTCTCTGCATTTAGTGCTGTTAAGGAGTTTTTAGTATTTGATGCATCAATTCTTTTTAACCAGCATTAATGATTGTCTCCATTCATTTGAACTCTTTGTGAACACCATGTGCTTTTCTTTGCTGACCACTTAATGGTTACTTTTCATAGCATACATTTTATGCTACTGTACTGAATGTTTTTGCATTGCTAGTGAAGACACTGTATTGTGCAATGCTTTGCATTGATTAATGTCACCACCGATGGCCGTTGGCAGCCATCACAGATACTAGACTTAGGTTGTTGTAGTGGAACAATCTGAAAGTAGTCGCTTGTCCTGTTGCTTTTTTCTGTATTTGTCATTTAACTTAAACCTGTCACAAATTATGTACCTTTTTCAAACAATGTAATGATTACCATTGAAGTGCATTTGCTACATAAAAATGTTCAATGAAAAACTGAAATAAAGTGCCCACATTTCACACCAACGTCCACGTGGAATGCATATATGAATAAGAACGTTTTTTTTTTTTCATGAACTATTTCAAGAGCAAATCTTGTCAGTAATGCTGAAACTCCCACAGTGCAGAAAATAAATACAGTTAACAGCCCCAGCTCCCTTGAGTTAAGATCAAAGAAAAATCTCTAAGCGCTATAATGCTTTAACTAGGATATAGGTTAATCCTAATAAACAGATTAGCGGAAATATCAGGAGGCTGTGTGAATCAAATCTCCTGTCGGCAGCTTCTCTTCTTTGGCTGACACGAACCAAGGCAGGCTGTGCCTTTCTGGCTTTCCGCTGCTCTTGATGTTATCTGAGAGCTTGACATAAATATGAAATATATCAACTGTTACACAATGATATCCAGAAGTAAAGACAGAAGACACAGAAATTAATTAAGACTATTGTTTAGTTTTACTAAATGTGAGTGGTGTGTCAGGACAGTTTTGCCGTGATAGATATCAAATAAATTGCTCTGTTGCTCATAATTGCCTGGAAATCACAAGTCAACAGCATCTGACAGTGAAGCATAATTCATATGTCATTGAGGTACACAAGTTTATAACCTATTTAAATTATCTACGTGAGACAGCGAGTGAATGTGATGTCAGCCTGTACAGTATCCTCTGTCTGTTTCAACAGAGTTTTTTTCAGTCAGCCAGACAAGAAAAGTTACTGCCAATCAAACCTGCTTTTAGCGGTGGAGAGAAACTCACTGTCCAACCATACACACACGTGAAGTGGATACAGTGCTGCACACAAAGCTCGCCTCCATAGAAGTGCTTTTACACATTGAAGCTGCCCTGGACAAACATTAATAGACAGTTAGCATCAGGCAAGACCGGAACGCCATCTTCACTTCAACACAGAATCTTCACGAAGAACACTTTGTACACCAGGTCCAGCGCGGTTAACTGCACAGACAGTCTTAGTGTTGCCATCACGTCCTTATGAGATAACCAATATGAGCCAGAGCCAGACGGTTTCCTGTTGTTTATATAGAGAGTCAGTGCCGGCTAGTTGTGTTAGCTGTCGTACCAGTCCAGGAAGAGGAGGGAGAAGGAGCACATGACCAGGAAGAACAGGATCCATACGCGGAAGCCAGCATTGTTTTTGATTGCCTGGTAAAAGAAGTAAACAAAATGACATGCCACTGATCAGGGGTCTGTTCCAGATAGCAGGTTTAACAAGCTCTAAGTCTAAAACCCTGAACTCTGAGCTGATGAACCCTGAGATGGAAAACAGCTGATCAGGTCAGTTCAATCAACTCTGAGTCTGTTCACTTTGAGTTAAGGTTGCGTGCAGGAAATGAAGAAAGCAATTATCAATGGAGCTCTGATGATTCCATTCACCATGGCAACAGGTCAACAAAAGGCAGAGCCTCCATTTTAATCTGATGGATGTATATTAATAACTGGGATTGTGGGCTCCTCCGCCAGAGTTTGGCAGGATTATAATAAATTTGACATGTATTTGTAGGTCTGGATGCAGACTGTGCAGGTTTATCTTTAAAAAAATAAAAAATAAAAAAATAGCCTGAGTCAGAGCGGGAAGAAGTGTCAATACACAATAAAGTTTTATTCAGTGTTGTCCATTATTAGAACATAAGCTACATTACATTTTAAATATATTTGTTCAGCTTAAGTCTGATAGGGACAAAACACAGGAGCCAGCAACTGAAGATGAAAAATATAGTTAAAGATTTAAACAATATAATAATCTAAGACAAAAAGACATGACTATAATAGAATCCAGTAATAATGTGGTTGATAATTTGCCCTTGAGTAGAGTCATAAGCTCCAGTAGATCATTCTGCTACTTCAACAAACGGTGCCTATTAAATTCAAAGATTTTAAATAAAAAGCTTATAAGACACGTTCAGACTATAGACAGACTATTTAAAACAAACTCATTCACATTCTGCTGCGGCACCACAATCCTGCTCACTCAGAATCACTCACTCATAATCTCCAGTATTAGAGGATAATGTTCCATCAGTGCGGCCAATTTACATTGTAAGTGATGGGGATAACTATTCATGGATCTTACGTGCCTAAAGCTTCATACTGATTTTTATATATCTTCAGTGTTACATGCAGAGGTTTGATTCTCAGCCTCAAGCTGTGTGATATTTGAATGTGAGGGCAAAAATTACTGTTCAAAGAAATGACTGACAGCGCATAAAAGTAAAAGTGGTAACGTTAGACAGTCCGGAGTAACAAATTAATATCCAGCCAGGGTTCTGATTCTGACAGTAAACCGCTGCTAATTAATGCGCTTCAATATGTTCTTTGAATCAGTCTGAGTCAATGAGATAATTAAACAGTGAGAGGAGATGCAGTGAAGCTCAGGGTTTGTTGAAAAAACCTGCCAGCAAGCACGTTAGGTTTACAGAGTCAGTAACCACAGTAACTGACCCAGAGTTTAAGTTATCTCTCTTTCCCTCATCTCATGATTAAGTTACTCAGAGTTTTGAGTAACCCAGCTTTCTGGAAAACAATATAGATTTGTGAACATAAGCCAAAGGGGAACACAATATTAAATATGAACAGCACATGCAGAATAGATCAGTGAATGTTACCTCTCGTATATCCTCATTGCCTTCTTTGACATTTTCTGTGGCGCCAACAACCAGCTGATGAATACTGTCTATCTCTGTTTCCTGTCACGAAAAGAGAGACAGATGATGAGTTTGTGTACAACTTCTTTTCAAAATGAAGTGTCACAGTAAATAAAATGGGAGGAACTCAGCTCACTTGTTGCAGGACTTTCTCAGCAAAGATCTCCTGCAGTCGAGAGATCTCAACCACCTTCCCCTCGATTTGCCTGATGTGCACAAAAGTAACACATTAACATGTGGTGTGAAAATAGTGTGCCTTGAATATTCAGTTCATCCCAAATAGAAAATACAATTTTTCCTCTTACCGGTAGTGCTGTGTATCAAACTAGATTGTTTTGGTGTGAGGTGCAGAGTGTTGGAGATATTGGCTGTAGAGATGTCTGCCTTTTCTCAAAAGTAGACGGCATTCGGCTCAAAGAGCCAAAAAATACATTTGAAAAACTCAACAGCAATGTCTTCTTTTGTGAGCAGTTTCATGTAGGAACTATTTTCTTTTGACATAACTTAACAAAGCTTTCCTCTGCACAGTAATACGGTTGGTGGGTGTCGTTGGTAGAAAGAAAATAGTTCCTATATGAAACTTCTCACAACAAGGTCTGTGGATTATCTTGAGTAGTCAGGTCATGATTTCTGAAAAGAGCCTTTTTTTGTTGAGTTTTTCAAATGAATTTTTTTTGGTGCTTCGAACACCACAAGCTGAGTGCCATTTAGTTCCTTTATATTCGAGAGAAGGCAGACATTCCTACGGCCGATATCACCAGCACTCAGCAACTTTCACAAATATCTATTTTTGATTTTGGGATGCAACATCCCTTTATGCCCCTCTAGACAAAATCAGTGTTACAGGGGCAGGTCATTTTCACCTCAGGACTGCTTCTGTTCCATCTGAAACAAACATGTCGCTGATTTTCTCTGGCTACCAGGGTAAAAAAAACATCTCTAAACACCTATGTCCTTGGGTCATTTTAATCCCGTCTGGATGGAGATCTGGTTTTCCACGTAACTGTTGTCTTGCTCACCTGTTATTTCAGTCACTAGGGCGGTGTAATTTAGTGGGAGGGGGAGTAACATTGTGTGACACATTCACAGTAGAGCGTCACTGGCTTACCACAGTTCCCCGGTAAATTATTTTTCTGTTAACTTCAGTGTTCACATTACTGAAGTGTAAACAAAATGAAATTACAGACATCCTCTGCTAATAGTTGCTGTTCAGAATATACATAATAAAAAGGGACAGTAACATGTGTGCTGAGCGTGACTCACCTCACTTCATCCACCAGGTTGTTCATCTCACTCACCAACCTCTGGTTCTCCTGTTCAAACTGGACATAACACACAATAATAAAACATCATCAATGACGCTATGCAGATGTCAGACGCTAATTCTGTGTAACTAGAAGTTGGGATATGCTGTATTGTCTGAGCCACAAACCCTCAAAGAGGTCTATCTAGCAAAAAGGCAGAATTAACTCAACTATGTACTTTTGTGAAAATATACGTACTTGACTGACTGAGAGTATTTTTTATACTGACAAATAACTCAGAAATCCAATTGAGTCTGTTAATTGCACCCCTAAGAGTAATTTCCCTAAAAACCTCTTCAGTAAAGCAATGAGTGTGTGCTTCACTGAGCCCCTGTGCATTCAGATGTCATCTATGTATAGCTGCACTTTCATGAGACACGCATGAATCATACAAATCTACATACTGTATAACATGAATAATGAATAATGATGTATGAGGTGCCCACCATCTGGATCTCCTCTGGAGAGAGCTCGTCCTCCACCCTGCCCTCCTCCCACAGGTTGATGTGGTTGTTCGGGACCTCTGACACACTCTTCTCTGCAGGAAGGAAAAGTAAAAACTCTTCATCTATCTGCAAACCTCACAAATCTACACATATCTTCAATATCACGGACATGTCTATTTGTCCCCCGGTGCTCGGCTTGTGGCGCTCAAAGCTCCAAAAAATACATTTGAAAAACTCAACAGCAATGTCTATTTCCAGAAATTATGACCTGATTACTCGAGAAAATCCAGAGACTTTGTTGTGAGCAGTTCCATATAGGAACTACTTTCTTTCTGCCAAACTACACCTGCCAACTGTATCAGCGCGCAGAAGGAGGCGTGCGTCTACTGCTAGCTCACCTAGCACCACTCAGCTAGCTAATGTTACAGCTCATCTCAGAAGGATGCCACTAATGGTTACTTCTCATGCTGTCATGAGATCAAGCCTTTCGTCCATAAACAGATGCTCAAAATAAAAAAGTGTAATGCTAAGACTGCCAGTAATGTTGGAATTAAATTGACAACACACTTGCAACAAACGTGATTTTTGGGTGAAGATATGGTCCTGAGAACTTAAAGTGATTTATGTTAAGATTTGTCACAGTAAACAGTGAAGTGCATCCCTACATTTTTACAGTTCCCTTCCTACCTGGTGGTTTGGATTTTATGAACCTGCAGAATTACAAGTTAATGGCTGTGATTTAATCAAAGTACCCATGATGAATCATCAGGCATAATTAGGCTGCGGCACGGCGCTTTTTAAATTAGAGGCTGCAGATGAAACACAAAGATCAGTCCTGCTGCCTTCAGATGGCTGTAGAAATGTAAACGATGAAGCATTTTATACAATGTAAAGAGAGATAATGTACACGTAATAATCATGCTTTCATCAGACATTCTTGCTATAGTCCCTTTAAAACTGTATTCTTGACCAAATGTATCTACTTGTTTAAGAATGTTTAACCCAAGTGTTTCTTTACTCTGCATTTCTGTCTCTGTCCCATATTTTCTTGTTCTGCACTAAATGCAAGGAGAAGTGCACTTACTGGGCACAGAAACAGCTAAATACACAAAAATACCAAGCCAACAGACAACATGTCATGGTCAGTAAAGCATGAACATGTAGTAGCAGGGTTGCTCATCCCAGTCTCTGTTCTGCCATAGAAATAGAGTCCAGTGTCTCAGTGGACTCACTAACTTACCAGAACTCTCCTCCTTGACAGTTTTCTCCTCCGTGGGCTCCACCTCTGGTGTTTTCTCCACCTTACTGTGGTGCTCCGGTGCCAGTCTTGACCTGAAACCACAGAGCACAGTGTCATGGAAATCAGGAGCAAGTTTCTAAAGTATTATAAAGTAATTAATGAATGATGTGAATGAGGTATACATAGAGGCTGATTTTTGCAGTTACTCACAGCCTCTTCTTGTCCACCATCCTCTTGACTCTGATTGCTCTCTGCTCAGAGTACAGCTTACACACTCCTTAAAACAATCAAGATACACACAATGTTACCATGCAGTCCTGTTTGCTAAAATATTGGCTCAGTGATTTCAGGTATTCAGTATGTGTACATCTGCTCATGTTGAAACCAATGCTACCAGCCCTCTGGGCTCATACACACTACTCACCAAGCCAGTGAATATCCTAAAGGCAAACAAATGGATGCATACACAACTGTCCACAGAGAACAAGGTGGTTTACAATGAGTTGCATGAGCTCACCTTTCAGATATGTTTCAATGAGGTCCAGTACTGCCCCTCTGTGCTCCTTCACCTGGACTGATGTCACCTGCTTCTCAGCTATGGTGAGAAAAATACCACATCCACTTATTTAAGAAAAACTCTATTTCTGTTTCCACTGACAGCATAATCTTTAATGTATGCTGCATAATGCAAGACAAAATTTGAATCACCCAAGAGCATGTTTTTTATGTTTACAATAGTATTTGTGGACTAGTTCATGTGCTGCACAGTAAAACAAGCACACACCTTCATTGCGTAGCTGCTTGATGGCCTCAGAGCAGGTCCTCATGAAGATCTGAGCATCCTGGTCTATCTGGTCTCGTTCATTGTCCGTCATCCGGGTAAGATCTGATGAGATGAGACTGTAAAACACACAAGAACAATCATAGTGAGTTTAAATACTTTGTAGGCATCTATCAAAAGATGAATATTTGATTGATATCCAAACAAAGACTCGTTAGAGCTCAGCATTATTACAAGTGGGCAACATACTGACAGATGCCTTCCTTCTCCCTAATATTCATGTCTACCTTCAACCACTTTCTGAACTCTACATGTATCCCTATTCAGCATTTTGTCGGGCAGAGACCTGTCCCATCGTGCCCTGGGCACAAAATGGCAGGGTCTCTGGATGATCACAGTTCAATCACTTAAAGAAACTGAAAGATTCAAAATTTTAAGATCTTTGCCTTATTGGAGGATGTCTAAATTCCTGAAATGCATCTTTAGCAGAGAGGAGGCTTGCTGGAGGAGCTTTGAGCGAGGATGTGCACAGGTGCATCTTTTGCGAGAGTCTTTTCGGCACCCATGATGGATATAACAGGCCTGACACACAGCTGCCACATTGTGAATTGAATTAAAATTAAATATAGGCTGTCATAAACACTTTCGTGCTCATCTGACAGAGATCATAAAACACAATGGTAGGCTATAATAAAACAATGGACAGCTGATGCAGCTGTGCCAGACATCTTTTTTAATTAACGTTGCTTGAAATGATGGCTCATCTCCTCTCTCAAGCAAAGAAGAGACACAAAGCTTGCGTCTCTTCTTTGCCTCCTCCGCTTGCATCTCAGGTGGGAAGGACTAAGATGTGAGGAGAAGAGGTGAGGAAAGGAATCAAGGATGTACAAAGGGCACAACTGTGACTCAAATATAGGACCCTCTAGTTGTCAGGCGGTGATGTGTAGCTGAGACTTACTGTCTCCCTCTAGTGGACTTCTGAGACACAATGACACTCCTTAGATAAGTACATACATGCTCAGTATACATACATAAGACATGTAAAAGGCTGGTGATGATTCTATTCTGGTGTTAAAGTGGATTTTGATGGGTTAGATTGAATTTTGAATAAGCCTGATTGGTTTAATCAGATTCTTGCGAAAGGCTTTAACATGTAATTGAAATTAATATATAATAAAACTACAGCTGTAATGATGAGTCATTTGACAAAAACATTAATCAGCAGTATGTCATTAATTCATCAATCTTCTTCGTCATTGTTAAAGCAAAAATGCCAAACTGCATGTCTTTGGACTGTGGGAGGAAGCCGGAGTATTGGTAGAAATCCCACGCTGACACAGGGAGAACATACAAACTCCGCACAGAGGGGCCCTCCCACTCGAGATTTGAACCCCCAACCCTGGATTTGAACCAGGAACCCTCTAACTGTGAGGCCACAATGCTGGCCACTGCACCACCGTGCAGTAGGTGATTTGTGCGTTTGTGATAGATGTTGAGATGAGGCATAGGCTGCTGGATTTGAACTGTAACTCACTCACGAGTCACAAGGCTTACTAGAATGCACGTATCTGATTGGCTGAGTAGCATCCCATGAGATGATTTAACACATGCAATCGGTCTGTAAGGTTTTGGGCCACGAAACCAGTGCTACAAATTCTGCCACGCCACATTAAATGAAAAACGCTTCGTCAATCTGTAATAATTCTTAATAATTCATTAATCACAGGTCAGGGCCTGCGTCTGGGTCCGCACCTGGGGGATGGAGAGGGATGGCAGGTTAACAAAGGGATCACATTTGGTCATTTTGCTGACAAGGGGGATGGGGTTTCCTCTTGTTCCCCCTCTGACTGCCTACTGATTATATTCTAATCGACTCAAGGGCAGCACCAAAAAAGCTTTAACTTTAATCCTAGGCATTGGTCTGAAACAATGATTAGTTACACATACTTTATAAACATTTGGAAGTGAATTCAATACCAACCACAGTCCATAATTATTCTGTCAGCCAAAATCAAAGTGTGGAGGAAAAAGGAAGCTGATAAGATAATTGGAATGACGAGGCTGACGGTAGACGAGGCTTGCGCACATACCCCTGATGGCTTCTTGATGGATTTTCCCACCACTAAATACTGCTGCACTCCACCCATTGACATCTCTAATGTTCAGTTAATGTATTCTGCTGAGGCTTTATCAACAAACCTAACAAAACATAGGCTACTCCACACACCCACACCTACAGAACACAGAGGGGGCCTTGAAGGGAGGAAGGCCTGGATTAGTCCCAGGGCGTGATTTGTTCTTCACTTGGTTGCAGCTCAATTATTCCAGACAATTAGACTGGAGCCTGCCGCTACAGACCACCCTACTCGCTGCTGACCTTGTGCCAGCAGACAGACCCTGCAGCACATACACACTGACTGGAGACATATTTGACAGTACCTTTGAGTAGCCCTGACTCTTGACCTCTTCTAAATATTGTCAGAATCAAAGCGTTCGTCTCTTCTCTGGCCTCCCCTGCAGCCTTGAAGGGTTTTACCGCTGCTGTTGTTGATTGTAGTGGATTACTGTGACTGTTTGGTGAGGCTTACCTTCCGGCGCTCACATAATCTTTCCTGTGTTGTAGCAGAAAGTCTTTGAGCTTGGTGATGTTCGTGATCTGCCAAGATAAAGTGAGAAGAAGCATTACTTGATTACCTTCATGTCAATGAGTCTCTTTAAATGCTACGCCTCAGTTGCTCAAATACGTTAACCGTGTCAACACAGCTTAAGAAAGAGTTTTTTGATGTATACCAGGAAACTATTTTCTCCAGACTACATTTAGACAGAGCCAGAGCAAATGTATAATTTTGCAGTTATTGGATGTGACAGGCGACCAATGCCTGTCTATCTCTGTGAATTCTCAATATTTGCTTTTGACAATTCATCAAGTCTGGGACATACAAAAATCAAACCTGCAATTTCCTCGTCAAACAGTCCTCGTAAATATAACCATGAGCAGCTGCATACAGAGCACTGACAGAGCCATCCCTAATAAGCTTTAAATTCATGATGTGTTACTATTTATCACCGAGAAAATGTCCAAGTGTATGTGTGCACAGGCAAACCAGAGGAAACTTGGTTCAATCCAATATTTGCTCCTGTAATTCGGTCAAATATTAAAAAAGACCAAATTGCTTCCCTGTCTACAGAGCTCTGCTGGCAGGGTACAAGTGGGTGTGAATGCGCACACAGCGGGCTCTGTTAGATCCCGAAGAAGACAGAACTCGGACAGGCTAAGGATTGAAAAATGACACAATGACTTTGACTGTGACAGCGACCCCAGAGCGTGGGAGATTATTTTCATAGCATAACGACGCTGTCTTCAGCCTTCAGCCTTTTTTCACTCTAACAACCTCAATTATCAAATTGCCTTGGCTGTAAGGGGTAACCTGGCACCACCAGTCTAATAATGTCTCTAAACATTCATTCTGAGCGTCACAGTGACCTGAAGCAGTGTTTTATTCAAGCTGACATTTTAAAAAATGACAAGTTTTTCGACGCAGAAAGAAGGTGTCAAGATAAACAGCGCTGGGCAATTTGTTAGAAACCTAGAAGTCCTTCTTTGCTTTAGAAGGTAATTCAGTGACGTATGACACTGCTGTGGGGCAATAACTCAGGCGAGGGCTGTTGAGGCAAGCCGACCCTTGTAATAATACAATTATTTGAGGTCAAGAGTTAATTGTTGTTCAGAGTAGTTAAAGGGGGGTTCAGAGAGAAGAGAACCTTTCTTATGGTTCAAAGTCTTTTAAAACATTGTCCGCTGTGTAGTGTCTCAGTGAATGAGGAGACTTTGAAGTGAGCTGCTGCGGGATTGATAGGATTTTCCAAAAATACAGCCATAAAACCTCCAATGAATAAGCTGCCTTTTATAAAGTCCTGGGTCATCCTGTTGGTTGGAAAGTATAGGCTATCTTTTCTTTTTTTTTTTTTTTTTTAAACAAAGCTAGTAATAGGGTGACGGTATATGATCTGAAGTCCTCTGATTTCTGTTTATTGGCGGAATAGTACTGACCAACCACATTAGCAGGAATGGCAGGCAAACAGTATGTGTGGAGAGCTGTAACGCATTCTTTATTTATTTTTTAAAAATTTCTGTATTCATATGTAAATATCTGCTTAAAGAGACTAGTCAAAACGAACAACGCATGGAAGAAAAAGTCAGCGAAGATATCTGCTGGCTACTCTGGATCAGTCCGAAATATTGGCCCTTGGCCCCAGAGCCTTATTATCATCAGATGATAGCTAGTGGGTTCCGAGATTGGCAAATACATAATTTTTCAATCAACATTGCAATGTCAACTTGCATGATTGGGAAACGTTGGGAAACACAGTGATATTGCTCCCTGGGATTTTTTAAGTTAATTAAAAGAGGTTATCAGTGGAAAACTACACTTTAAAATGTGACTATCTTTCCATTTTTATATAAAGGGGCCTGTGTTCAGTTCAATGTTAAATTTGCTGAATAAAACAATGTTGGAACACAAATTTTCTTTCATTTTGTTTAGTTCGACAAGCAGTTATTCAATTTTAGCAGTACATTGAAAACAGCAGGAAGACAGAACTAATAAAATGATTTAATGTGTTTATTTTTTGCAAATATTATCATTATGATATATTTAACAACGTTATCACATATTTTCCTCATATTGTGCAGCCCTGATTAGCAATAATGCAATTACACGATGCATTCAGCCATTCCAATACGTCTCTTACCGTAGAGAAAATAACAAATTTGTTGTAGGGTTTTTCATTCAAAATTGTTGTTTGTTGTGACATCTAAGCAAGTACTTAATTTTAAGTCTTTGGTGTTCAGTTTGACTGGTGTTTTATCTACCTCACTCCCTAGATGAAACGCTCAAGTCTAATGTGAAGTACTTACTCTGGTCTAGAGCGGAAACAACTACTCAACTACTCAGTTATTCAATTTACCAAATATTCATGGGTAACTATACTGATAATAAGTAATTATTTAAAGAAAAAACTCTCTGGCTTCTTTTCAAAAGTGAGTATTTTGTGGTTTTCTTAGTCTTCTACAATCGCGAACTAAATATTTTGGCCTGTGCATCGGAGAAAACAAGATTTTTTTTTATGACACTCTGGGTACTTGTGATGGCGTGACGTTTTTGTTATTTTCTAAGATTCTATAAACAATCAGTGGATTAAATGAGACAATAATCTGTACATTAATGGATGATGCTTCTTTAATTTTGACATTCTGTTTCGTTTGTTGTATGCAAGACTAAAAGATGGCTATGAAATAACTTTATCTTTAAGTCCAATGTTGGATGGGCCTATAAAGGCATGACACTGAAATAAAAATGAAAGAATGAATGACAATGAAAATAACCATTAACTACTGCCCTATTGTCATCTTGAAAAACTCTGGTTAATATTTTTATTTGATCTTTAAAGGAGACAAAATTTGTCCAGACACTAAAGATGTGGCAGACTGGTGATCACCATAACGTGATCTCATTAAGCCTCTGCCTTCCCCATCTCAAATAAAACCCGCTCTGGTGGTAAAATGGTTATTTATAGCCCCGAAAACCGCCATGGAAGCACATTTTTGAGTTTCAGTAATTCTCAGTTTTTGAGGCTACCATAGGCTGCCACAAAGTGGAGAATATAACCTCTTACATGGCATGACTAATTTATCTTTTTACCATAAACTATATTTTCTGCTTGCAATTAGCACTTGGCTTCAGACTTTTATTTATGTACAAACTATATCTGTCGACGGTGCTGCACCTCTTTGACCAGCAGGCAGTGCTAAATCCACAGAATTGAAACATGCCGAATCAGACGACAAATGAATGGGAGGTGTGTGTGTGTGTGTGTGTGTTGTGGGGGTGCCGGGGAGTGTCAAGAGTGCTGCTCTGGGGGTTGAGCTGTCTCCCGTGTGTATACATTGGAGCTCGGATTCCCAGCACAACCTCGAGGGTTTGCAGGGGGTCAGGGGGATCAATTGCTCTTGTAACTTAAGAACCTAAAGAGCAAGTAATTCCTCAACAATGAGGAAGGGGGTGGCCTTGTGCATGTGGCTCACCGTATATGTGTGTATGTAGCTATATGTGAGTTTGTGTGTGTGCATATGTGTAACTGCAATAGGTGTGTGCGAGGCAGAGCTCGCAGCGAAGGCAGAAGGAGACAGTCTGCCGGGCTACATCTAATCTCGTCATCATCAAAGACCCCCACTTTACCTCCTCACTTTCTCCTTCCCCCTGTTTCCCTCCAGCCCAGATTGAGCCCAAACAAACCATCAGGGGGGATTATTATGAGGAAGAAAAGAGAAAAGGCTTAGCTAGCAGATTTCTAAAGAGCTTGGATGGCTCTTTGTTTTGTTAAATCCAGGTAACTGACAGAATTTGATGATGACTGCCCTGCTTTGGTTTAAGTCCCTGTGTGTCCTGACCGAGGGCTATCCACGCTGACGCCAAGCTATGTTGTGTTTAGGTATGAGGGCCTGATACAGAGAGGATGCTTCACTGGAGAAGACTCTGCCACATGCTGATTTTATTATCATGTTTATGTCTGACTCTAATGGGTTCAGTTTTGTCTTCTTATGTCTATTCGCAGTAAGAACGCTTTAGTCAGCTCTATAAACAAACAAAAAAAGTGCCATCAAAGAAAACTATTTATGAACAAGGTCTTTGACCTTTTTTGATATGTCCTAAACTTGTGTTACAGTTTTGATTTTTACTGGATAATTGAAAGCCGAGTAAGCAGCGCCTGTATACAGGGTCGGTTTGTTCATTTTTGATCATGCAGGTCAGACCATGCACGGATACAAAATGTCAAGTTAAAACAAACACTGAGGCACATCACTGGAGACAGTGTACGCTGTAAAGAGACGCTGACAGAACAACGTAACCGGCATTGTGTTGTAAGACAGTGTCACATCACCAGAGGCCCTACGATACAATTTTATCCTGATACTTAAGTCACGATACATTATCATTGCAAATATATATTTTGCAATATGTTGAGTAAACTGTGATGTACTGAAGTGTATTATCTTTTTTCAACTGCAAATTATTTCCCAAAAGCAAAACTATGTCAATATGATAAAGTTTTCAGTGTTCAGCTCACTTCAATCATTTCTATAGCAGCAAAATCTATCTTGTGACCTAAAAAAGGAATTGATTGTATTCTTATAATAGAATACCAAAAGATTAACTCTTATTTGCAATATTATTAATTTATATTTTAAAAAATCAATACTTGGCATCCATATATAGATACACTATTGCCATGCAAAATGTCATTACACTATGCTGTAGCGATTTTTCCCCCCACACCTACTAATTGAAAGTATTTAAGAAGCAAGAGGTTGCTGAGATTGACTGTAGATGACATCACCATATGACAGCTCTTTTAGTCAATGGAAAACATGCTGCTGATTTTGAAACAACTAAATCACGTTTCAACAATCAATTTAATAAGAAATAGATGTATCAGCTGCGGCTGTAACATTTAACTCACAAATAACCTGGACATCACAGTAGACAAAATAAATGAATATAAACAGAGATGTGTGGCATGTGTGTCATCAAGTGACATGTTGCATTCAAACAGACAGAGCCAGTATGATGAAATGATACTGTGGGTTGTAGTGTCTGTATTGCGGTGATATTGTCTTTAGTCTATCAGGTAAATCAACATGTTACCTTCCTCTTTCTTAGTGTTTCAATCTAGATAGTACTGAATCAGATTCACCAGCATGCTGGATGTATTACTGCAACATACAATAACTGATGTGCTCTGAAAGCACTATACTCATATAAAGCCTCACTTCCTCTTTTAAAGTGTAAAATCTGAGAATGTCCACACCTTTAACTTACACTAGGAAAGCGCCTCTTTAAGTGCAGCCAGTGCATCACCAAGTGATTTGAACTGAGTGTGCACGCAAGTGAACGGGTTGTTTCAGGTCAGCAGTTTCAGCTTTGTTTTATCTACTTTGAACATAGCAAACATTAAAAATTATTACACCCTCTCAATAGGCAAATTCATATATGCAGATATTGTACTCATGATGGCAATATGGGAAACGCCAGACGTGGATAACTGTCAGATCTGTAACTAAACTGTACCATTATTGTCACCATTGAGAATCACCTAATAACAATTCATGATGATGAGCATATAAACTAATGCTAGAAAAAAAGTGCTTCAAAAAGTAGCTTTAATTAAAAATCCCACATCATGCTGTGGATTACAAAGTGTGCAAAATTCTGAGTAAACAGCAGAGGTGACATCTTTCCTTCTGGTAAATGGCTGAATTAGTAGATGGACTTCTGAATAGGAAAACACTCTTATTCTCTCGACTCTAAATTTCAAATCTAGTCTCAAAAAGCGAAGGCAGATGTTAGACAACAGCTGTAAAGACAAAAAACAGAGTAATTGCGCATGTAAAACGATGTTGATCGGCATCTGATACAGCAGGATTGAATTGAATAAAGCCATATAATTTGAGCAATAGAGAAAGCAACGTTCAGCAAAGTGTGGAAACAGCAGAAATTTCAGCTGTGTGGATGACAAACTGTTATGGTACTGAGCTACTCAACAAACAAATAAACACAGAAACAGGACTTATAGAGTTGCACCTCTGAGGCAGAACCAGAGTAACTCAGCCCGACTTTGAAAACTATCTTCTTCTGTTGACCTTTGCCTGAAACAACGCCTTTCATCTGCGGCAGATGAATGTTGACCACGACTGGATGGTAAACAATATGTTTACTGTTAGTTAAACAACATTATCTGCTTGAGTTTCACTCAATGCATTCAATATTAATGTGAAATGACGATACATAATTACTACCCCATGTCTTATTGTACTAACATCTTAATCTAGAGCAAAAAACCTTGCTAGTCTCCACGTAGAGGAGCGCACATCTGTTGTAGTTTCATGGTTCAGAGTCTCTGTGTTTTGAAGTGTCAGGGTCAAGTATGCAGCCTGCTGTCATCTGCATCAGTCGTATTTCAGTGATTGTAAATCACAGTAAATAGGATTGTCTAATGACAACGCTTGACAGCATTCTCCAAAAAGCGACAATAGCTGCTGCTTTAGTCTTGATACATGTTTAAATGCTTAAATTGAGCCTCGTCTATTGAGCTAAACATTACTTTTGTTCCGCTTAAACTATTTAGTCTGCAGAGTATCTGGTGTCCATCTCATGATTTAGAGTTTGACATACATCTGTAAATCTGTATTTCACCACTTTTTCCTCTTTTATTTTCGTTTTCATGAATCATGCAAAAGCTTTTTTGTTGCACGCAGTGAAACAAAATCAAGATTGTGCTGAGGCCTGACAGCAGATGCCTCAAAATTCAATTTGCCTGGCTCTCATGGAAAAACAGTGCAGAGATTAGGCCAGCTGGTAAAGAGACCATTTAGCAGCACGTTCATCTCAGGGTGATCCCTGCAAATCACTTCCCTATGGCTGAAGTCCTGACTGGGTAGAGTCCCGGCTGTGACTGCTGTATGTGAGCGTGCATTTACCTGTGAGCCAACATGTTTGTTACTTGTTGAGTGTGGTAATGAATGAGGGAAAGTTTTTAAGCATCTGGGTGTTCAGAAGATTTTTCTGCATTTACCAGTTCAGCTTAACATTATGTGTAACACTGATTTTAATATCGTATTGGCCAATATTTGCCTTTTTGAGTGTCATAAGCCTATCAGCAAACTAAAATTAAATCCATCGATGGCAGTGGCTGATGTTTTTCTGTTGTGTCAAAGTTTGCACAGGCTTAAAAGCATGGTTTAAGACGTTCTGTTATTCCAGGGACAATAGAAAACGGATTTGGGACCAACAGAGATCTTCCCTTGCACATCTTCTGGATGAAAGGACGCAGAAACTCACTATCAGTGGACACACCCAGTTGTCTCCCTGATAATGCTATACTGTGAACAACGGATCCCTGTTGACATCTGCAGGAGTAGAGCTGGTTAACGTTAAAGGCTGCACTGAGTTACATTATGAAGCGTTTAATTTCTATTCAGTAAAAATGAGTATTGGGCGAAGGTGAATTATAATGTCATGTGCTCAAATGTAATCTCGTAACATTTGTTTTTTGGCAAGAAACTTACACACTTCATATACATACAGCTGTCTGAAAAAGAAATCTGTTGATGTTTTCACAGCAAAATAAAACAGATATCAGAGAGGGAATTATGGTAGTTATATGTATTGAAAAAAAGACTTCTGAAGCAGTTATTTAAAACAACAAATGGTTGTTTTGTAAATTTTTGTGATTGAATTTGTGTTCAAACAGTGATAAATGATAAATGTTTCTTTTTTAAAAACAGTTTTTTATTATTATTATTATCGGGAAAATGTCTTTGTTTCCCTGGCACAAACGTTGAAATAACTAACAACATAAACAAAATAAACAACAACATAGAAAACACTGGTATCGGCTATTGCGGGAATTGATATTTTAAGACATTTTAAGACAATATCATATTAAAGTCAGGATTTAACCTTTTACTTTTTACACTTTTTTTTATGTGACTGATCGTTTTTTTGCTCTCTAATATACGTATTCAATCTGTGTGAGGCTATTTTGTGAATATTGCAGTGGGCCAATTTCAGCTACACAACCCAGGCTTTGTGCTTCCACCATAAATGTTTTATAACTTTGTTACTTGTTTGACAATAGCTTTAATTTTAAGAAGGGGCCTGGCAAAGTATTCAAGACAAAAGTGCACTTTATTCTCTGAATGACTGACATTAATGCCATCTCATAAACGTCACTGCTGTGTGCCATCTGCTGCTGTGGCTGTGCAACATGTCCAACACGACCTATTAAATGCAAAGGATCTGCTAATATGCTCCATCTGAATGACAGCACTGACAGAATCATAAAAATGATGCTACAAACCATTTCAAAGTTTGGTCTCCATCTTTAAGTGCACCCTAACTGATTTAACATATCCCAGTGTATTTCACTGGGAAAACATTTTACTTTAATGTTCATAATCAGACATTATTTGGGCTGATACAGTCCAGAGTATCCCCAAAACAACTTTGATGAAATTCCAAATGTTTGAAAAACATTTTGGACTTGGAAACTTGAACATCACTAACAAAAATATGGAGTAAATCGGATTCGAGACTAAATGTTTTGAGAGTATCCGAGCGTACTATTTCAATGTGAAAGTTATCATAAGGAAGAGCCCCCCTCCTCTGACAGCACAACATACTTTTAAGTGCTTGGCTGATGGCCACACTTTTCAGGGTTTCTAAGAAAACACTGTGAGAAGGAGCCAATTTTGGAATACCAATACTAAAAGCCCAGTAGGGAGCCAAGTGCTATTTTCTACACACAATTTAACAATTTTAAAGTGACCTCCTCCATTTAAACTCGAGAAGGGCAGCATGCTGCGGAGAGACGAGGTGAGCGGTGAAATAAAGATCACAGTGCCCCAAACCGACCCCTATGAGGTAAAAGATTCCCCTGACCGAACCCCACCCTGTAAACACTGGCCCTCTTATTAGTCAATCAAGCCTTTTTTTCATTGCCTTGAAAGAAGCTACATTTCCTTTCTCATTGAGCTGCTCTGTGAGTGGGAAAAAGCCTCATAGGACCACTGTGTATTTGTCAACTTTGATGTTTTCCTTCTATTTTTGTGAAGCTTCAGTGGGAACTTGGAGAGTTATGCATGTCTTGAAGGGCACCCACATCTGTTGTGCATTAGGTGCCGGCCGTCAACATTGTTACTGGGGACCTAATTTAATATTTTCTCTGTTTTGATCTTCCACCTTTAATCACTGGCTCTTGGGAGGATCGGCTTTCCCCAAGAAATTGTTCGAGAGCCGAAAGAAAATGTTATTGCAGCATGTTTATGGAATCATACATGTGAAGAGGGGACTTGCACAAAAAAATGCTGTCTATGTCAGGCCGTACAGAGAAGAATGGATAGTTGAGTTGTGGGTAAAAAACCGCGACATAACTGTAAGCAGTCAGGACATTCCAAACTCGCAATTTCAATTTCTACAAAAGCTGCTTCACCGAGATGGTTTGAGATTATATCTGCAGCGCGAGGGAGACAGCGGTAGGGGGGGAGGAGAGCAGAGGGCAGGCACCACAGGATAGGTTTGGGTTTCTTTGAATCAGCACCACTGCTTTTATTAAACCACCATTTCTAATATCAATGTAACAGAACATAACAAAAACCTGGTTGTGCAGAGCTGCTCATGTTTGCCTCAGACCGATGGCTGGAGACATCAGGTACAACTTAAAGTCCCGACTCCCCGAGGGAAACGTAAAGTGGTTTTTCAAGGTGCCTTTGAAGAGGTTTGTGTTCACGATATTCATGTCAGGCCATGGACTTCTGGCTCTACTAGAAGCAACAGTCATGACACGGAGCGAAGCCTCTTAGCTGCCAATGATCCATCTCCTACTGCCAACCATTGATGATGTCTGCGTACCTCAATGGAAGAATAAAATTTGAGATATTTTGTGAGGTTTCCTGAACTAATTAAACGCCAATGCTGCCTCTCCTTCTGCCAAGTTTTTAAAGTCAGTGTCCCATGACAAGAGATTCAAAACAACTTTTCTTCACCAGTATATTTAAAGCTATGTGAATTTTCCCCAGTTAAATCAAGATTAGGACACAGTGAGTCTTTCAACAGAGGTACTGAATTCAAAATTTGAAATTGAAGATTTGTCTGAGATTGAACTGTTTTAATAAGTTCAGTACATTATAAGAAAATGTGCCATGACTTTTCAATCTAAATAAGGTGAGAAGAATGGTCTCCACTATTTTTATAAGTAATGTTTCGGCTTCCTCAGCCTCAAGTCTAGATTGCATTAGGCAATTTTCCGGGTCGGTTCAAAGCCCAGAACCCAGGCCTGTCAGTGTTGGAGGAGCAGCGGCACTCGGATCTGACAGCTGGCACCAAATGTTCTGGGCTCAAAACTGCAGAGTCTGGCCAGTTGGCCAAAGGTGATTTTTTTTCCCCCCAAACAATTTAGCTTTTGTCTTCCCAAATCTCAAGCAGAGCAATCATTATTCTTTTTTTTTTAGACTGCTCTGCTTTTTAAAATGTCTTTTCTTCAAGTAAAAAAATGTGTTTTTTGTAAGTGCTATGTTATTTAAGTAATATTTATTTCCCTGTGTACAGTACATGACATTGTTGGAAACGTTAAGTTGTTGTAATGTTCTCTTCAGTCTTTAGTCCACAGAGTATTTATGTATGTCTACTTGGAAAAACTTATTGATAATAATTGCTGGCGATGATTAGCTCACATTTTGCATATAATGGTAAAGCTGTTGTGGAACAAAGTAAGCTAACAGGCCAGAAAGCAACACTGCAATTTCTGAAACAGACAATTTAATTTGAACTGTGTCGCAATATCAGTGCCTCAGTGCTTTGTGAGTGGGTCCAGAGAAGGGTCACACAGACAAGCAGCATTGTACAAAAAACACATGTGATATATAAATCACATTTGCCAAAGATATATAAATATTTGCCAAAAGTGGTGACATTAGATTAACTGCCAAAACCAAATTCCAACAGGTGTATGATTTTTAGTCTCAAGACATGCCCTGTTTGCTATACCTTGACGCCTAAACACTGGGCACTGTGCAAGATAAGTTGGAGAGACAGACAGAATGAATTAAAAGCAGATATAATGCTCATATCTAACTGGAAGAATGATGCAGTGAAAGACAGACAGGGAAGGCCTTTGTATAAGTACATTAATGGCTATGTGGAAAGCTTCTTTGTTTTGAATACATGCAATGACAGTGCATGGCATGCTGTATAGATATGAAACTGAATGAAAATTTCACATCACGATTATGGTGACCAAAATTATCATGATAATCGTATCATCACTGTGTTGTTAAAATGTGTTGAAAATGTCCAAAATGTACTGATACACACACTGAAATGATTTCACCAAGTTTTCTATCAAAAACACAAATAAATAAGCAGCTCTATGCACGTAATGTTTGCATAAATAATGACACAGCCAATACCTCATTTAAACAAAACCATATGAATTTGAATTGCTTGCTCGAGTGTCTGTGTCACTGTACATGAGGACAAAGGATCAGTAGCATCACTTGGTTTGCCTGCAGCACACTGTCTCTGTAAACAAACCAAGATCAAAACAAACCCACGTTGCATGGTCTGTGCACCTGCATTTGGGAGACTTCTGCTAACGTTGGTTGATGCCAGACAGTATTTACTGTGAGTCTCTCAAAGCGCGAATCAAACACTGTTTTAATGACAAGTAATATTGGATATGGTAATAACAACCACTGGAAATTTTACCACGGTTTATCATAAAACTGGTAACTGTTTCATACCTAATCCTGTAAGCTGTAAAATACAGGAAACTAGTCAAAATCACCAACCCACTTGAAAATTAATTTCCTTTCTCTGTAAATAACATATTCACATGGAGAAAATAAAACTCTGACTCACTGAGTATGATTATGGTTTCTGGCTGGTATTTTTCCTGAAATTATTTTTTGGAAATGAATAAGATCATAAAAGTCATACTCTGTTGGCTTTCACAAGGCCAAAAGTGATTGAACTTTAGTTTATTGCATTTGACAACCCCCCTGAATACACTAACCATCTTACAGCAAATAAAAAGATTCACTCAATTTATTTTAGCACCTCAAACATGACATTATTGGGGAAATATATGCAGTTATTTATATTCTCCATGTATGATATGGCTAGATAACAGGATCTAAATTGGAGGCTGCTATCCTCAGAACAGCACAATCAGGAGAGTAAGATATAATAGATCTGACACATGTATCAAAACATCAGCTCCAGCAGTTTCCAGGATGAATCCCATTAGGTTTGACCAATATCATGATATCTACTTTAAAATTATATGAATGTGTAAACTGTCAGAGGTTTTGCTACATCCTTTTTTAACCAAGGCAGCTATCCCTTTAATATCTCTGGGTGTGTTTAGGAGCTGTAAGAAATCAATGAGCATGGCTGCAATGTAATGAAGAGCCTTGATTTGTCAGATATTGAATTAATGAATTATATTGCATTCAGTAAAGTTGTGTAAAGATATACAACATTAAACAGCTGACAGAGGCCGTGCTAACTGTGAACAGCTGGTGCACATGGACTGAACCCAAGCATTGAGTTTCAGATTCAACACCAAGCATGCCGGAGAGTTCCCTAACTTACTGTACACATTTTATGGGCTTACTGTTATTTCTACAAACCATCGTTAGCGTCAATGCCACTAAAACAGTTCAGTATTTAGCTGTCATTACACGTAAAGTCAGTTTGTGTCGATGCTAGCCCAGTTAGCTAAAGTTAGCTCGAGAAAACACTCACCACTTCTTTCGCCTTCGGAGAGAAGCCACTCTTGGGTCTGCTCCTCTTGAATATCTCATCTTTGGTGGAGTCAAAGCCTATTCCTATCGCCTTGTTCCTCGTTTTCACTGTCTTGACACTGGCTTTGAAAAGTAAAGTGATATCCACAGCCATGTCTGTGCAGCTGCAGCGCAGGGAGGACCGCTGTAAACAAACTGACACGTCACCAGGTGACAACGTCATCATCCTGCGACGCCGGGGATTTTCCCTGAGACCGAGAAGAAAGCCTTACATTTCACCTTAAGGTTTTATCGGTAAATATTTACTATAGCGTGTACTGTACCTGACAGTATTTACATTCTTCAAAGGTCTGACCTGCTGTGAAATTACTCTTCGCCTTGACTGACCTCCAGGTAGCGAAAATCTTAACATTTCAAAAATCTCTTAAATATAATAACTTAAGTTTTTAAAGACTTAAGTGGAAGGCTTAACCTCCCAGTTGGATTATCATGTTTTATAGTATATTTAAATCTCGTTGTGTTATTTTTTTTGCACTGTATGCATGTGCTGTAAGGATGTAAAAGGGACCAAATATACACACAGAAAATCAATCTCAGCCTCTGTCTCTGTCACAGAAAAATGCCCTTACAACTTGAGGGGATGTCCAGCAGGAAGAGGAGACCTAACTGGACAGACCAGGAGTGTCTTCTTCTTACACAGCTAATGCAAGAGAGAAAGGACATAATCAGAGGGAAGTGCAGCACTGGGGTTTCAATACAGGATAAGAGACAAGCTTGGGAGGAAATAGCCCAAGCCATCAACAATGCCTTTCCACAGATGCAGCGTACAGTTTCTGACTGTAACAAGAAGTGGGAAAATCTGCTGGCAAAGGCCAGGGAGGAGATCAAACGGCTGAGAAGGCAAGCAGGCACAGGTGAGGAAAAACCTGCTGTTTGGTAATAATAAAAAGTGTTTACAATTACTGTCATTAAATCTACAATCTAAGACTGGTGAAATAAGTCAAGACCCTCGGAGTGGGTATGGTGGATGTTCACATCATCCCTGTTTGTATTGAATTTATAGTATTGTATTTATCACTATTAAATGCATGACATATTTTTTCATCCACAGATAGCCTGACCCTTGAACAGTTAAGTACTGTGACTCAAGTAGTGATTTCTGTGATGAACCTCTCAGAGATGCTGCAGAAAGACTCTTCAATCTCAGACATGGTGGAAACTCAACAAAACAGGTACATTTATCTAACTGTTGACTATTTTTAGTGCCTAGACTGAATCAAAGCAAAACTCAACTCTCATAGGGGTCTGTTTATCCCAGTTACAAAACAAGCATACAACATTTTCCCACTTACTCCCACCTAATGTCTCAGTTACATTTAGATCATCCACAGACCTCACTCTTAACACTTTTCAGTGGAAATAAATAGCCCCTATGAAAACTGTACACAGTGAGGTCTGTGGATTATTAAGAGTAGCAGCAATCACAGAAGTTGGACAAATTAAACCAAACCTAGATACCACTATTTTTATTTTTTTTGCCATTTGGATGAACCGACCATTAACCTTAAAGGAGCTGTATGTGACTGTCAAAAGTTGGCTCTTGGGCCATGACAAATTCAGGAGACACACCATTTTAAGGGATGAAGCAGAGTAATTTTATTTAACAAAAGTAATTGAATTTGCAGTCATGTGGAACAGAACATACAGGGTGGGGTGTGAATGTCAGTGGGATCACTAATGAAGTGAGTGCATGTGTGATCACTGTAGTGTGGGAATGTTGTAGAGTGAACGACATAAGCAAAATGGAACCAAGGATGAACTAAAGCTGATACATCACCAAGGGGATGGTGCCTGTCAGGAAGAGAGAGGGAGAGAGAATGAGTTTCAGAGCCAGCATTTATAATCTGGGAGGACCAGGCCCATGTGCGACCAGAAAGGCCTCATTACTGGCCAGTCCCACACTCAAACCAGTTCAATAAACACTGACACTGCTGAACAACAGCAGGTGGCGCAATATCGATATTCAGAACATTGAAAAGGGAGCAAACCTTTCTATTTAAGGTTTAGTGGAGTAATTGCATCATGAGCAGAGAATGAAGTCACTTTACCTCTGTCTGTGCTGTAATACAAGCTTCTTTGTTCTTTATTGTGCCAGCTGTGTGTGCATTTTTAGCACAAGTGAGACCCTGTGAGTGTATTCCACTGGATAGCTAATCGCAGCTGTTCTGCGTAGTGCCCACCTTCCCACCTTGACCAATGTTAAGGCCCAGACACATCAAACTGGCATCAAAGAGCTAGTGGTGACAAAGGCCGCCTGGTGCATCGCCTCACACAGCCTGTGTCTCGGCCAAAAACCTGCACCTAAACGGACCACAAAGACTATAGCTGATGGCCAACTAGCACACACGTTTTGCACCTGCCTGAGAGGAAATTACTCGCCATACCAGCAGGTGGCAGTATTCTGTTTTTGTTATTCAAAAATGGAAACCAGAAGATTGATAGGATAAATTGAAGACGCTAGTTAGCCGGTTAGCACATTAACAACACAAACCCATGTTAAAAGAACAGAGGATATTTACTGTGTGCTAGAGAATATTAATAATAATAATAATAATAATAATGAACCGTTTTTGCTACAGAGCTCAATGGTCGTTTTGGTCTCACACTGTCTTTACTTTAGTCATTTGTTTACTTTCCTCACTTTTGTTTCTCTACTCATGCACTGAGCGGAACTGCCAGTCAGAGTGATTTCATTCATAGACGGGCTCTGCCATTTCCATCACCAACTCAACATACTAACTGACTAGTGCCAATGATACCGGACGCAGTGCAGAAACTAGAGCGAGACGCTCACCGATGGCCTGACATTGACTGACGGCTGACCGGCGGCTTGGTGTGTCAGGACCCTTAGCTCTGTTAGCACTGCTGCTGTTGTTAGCGCTGTTTAATCAGTTAGCACTATTAGCTGCTAGCAGCCAGTTCAGCCACCTTAATGTTGAGAACTGTGTACAGATTATTCCCAGATTCTGAATCATAGATATGCTTTGAATGTCAAATACAGCTCCTTTAAAGATGAAATACAAATTCTTGTCAAAACATATCACTGACAAGCTTTATTTCCCCAGCTGTGACGAGGATGGACATGAGCACACGATGGATGAAACATTCTCAGACAAACTTCCAGTGAGACAGATTGAGCTTCCTACATATCCAGATCAATCCTCCTCTCCAGCTGACCAAAAAATGGCAGTATTCACTAACGTCCCGAAAGCACTTGCAGTGAATTTTAGTCCTCATCGCGCTGCCGACTTTTCTGCCTCTGCAGAGCACCTAGATACTCTCTGCTCTACTACCCCACCCTCAGTACAGTGCACTACTTTGCAAGAGCGAATGGATCTGGAGATGTCTGTGCTGAGAAGACAAGAGGCAGTCCTCAAGCTGCAAGAGGAGTATTACACACTAAAAATTAAGCTGATGAAAAAGCAAATGGGAGAGCCACTTTCAAAGAACTGAAGTAGCTGTAGAAAACAACCAGTTGCACTTATTGGTAGCTTGTGCTTGCCTGTGAAATGTGTATATTCACGTGAATGAATATTCATAACCTCGAAATACTTTCCCAGGTGAATGCCATGTACCATATTACTGTGGAATTACAACTATTACACTTTAAAATTCTAAATCCAAATTATTCTATGTAGGAAGTATGAATGAGTTTAGTTTATGTGGCAGGGAAGCCCAGCTCTTATGTATAGTTTTACACCGAGAAATGTTTATTTGCAGATTCATGCCATTTACTCCTAAGTGCGAATTTGGAAGCTGTAAATGTTTGACCTATACCAATATACATATTTATGAAAATTGAACCTAGTCTTGCCAATGTAAGTAAAGCTACAATAATGTCCTGTCTAGACAAATGTAGTAATTTGTGCGTAATATTTCTCATAAATCCGTTTATTTGTAAGTGACGGGGGTTGGCACCCAGATGTAAGCACTGGAGCCCAGAGTGTTGAATAAAAGTCTGTTATTTGCTGTGTGGTTTGCTCATTTCCTTTGTTAGTGTTGTGCCAGACTGTGTTACAACTGAGTGCTGTGACTGTCTCTCCTTTTCTGCCGCCTCAGCATTAACTCCTCGTCATTTTTTTTTTTTTCATTCACTCTTTTAGCTTTGGCTGTGGAAAGAGAGCAGCTTTTCAAGGACCTAGGTTATGGGCACAAAAAGGCACGGCTGCATTTATGACATTTAATGTGTTGATATGAAGAGTCTAACGGAGCATTAAAGTTTCCTAACTTTTATCTTACCATGGGATAAAATGCACTAATTGAGCTCGCTGCAAGCAAGCGTAAGCAAGCATAAGAAAAGATGACAGGCTGCTACTTAACAGCTGATTTTATCTAAATTTGTTTCATAAAGTCACAGCGCATTCAGTCAAAAGCCATCTTTTATAACATCATGCTTATTATCCAATACAGTGGTTCTCAGCCTTTTTTGTCAGATTCAGCCTTTTCACATAAAGTAAGGCAATCCTTCACCTGCACCACTCATATGTTCTCATGAATGGAATATAATCTGGATGCTACTTAATTCTCTGAAAATTCATAGTGTTAAAAAAAGTTCACACAGCCAATATGAAACCATTTATTTTAATTTCTTTCAGGAAGTATATGGTAGCATAAATTGGAATTAAAGTACCTGTAAATATATCCCTAATTTATAATCCTATTTGGCTCTTTATTTTCCTCTTCATTACAAATGTGGATGTTTTTAAACCAAACCACCTTTTTATTCTCAATGAAGTTAGATTATCTTCCTACATGCCCTCTGACAACTGCAGAGGTACCCAACTGGGTACAGGTACTCAGGTTTGGGAATCAGTGCTCTAAGTCTTTTTCTTGTGCTTCACTCAGTTCTGTTGTCAGTCTATGGATATGGTCTGCTCTTTGACCTTTGCACTATAAACCATTTCATTTCCATTCCGTTTCAAGGGCAACAGCTTTGGCCACTGTTTACTTCCTGTCAGCTACTGCATTAACAAACATTCAAACAGGAAATACACTTGGACCTATTTAGGATGTTTATGTTGTATAGTTTGAAATGGTCTATAGTTTGTTTGCTTGAAAGAAAGGGGTTATCTCCGGGTCTGAAGAGTGAGGCCAATGCAAAAGTGCCTTAAACCTGCTTTCTTCCTGTTAGCCAGCACAGAGAGACCCCACTGACTGCAAAAAGAAGTCTGATTGTATACAGGTATATCAGTAACATCAGTGTTGGGGCAGTGCGTTACAGTAATAAATGACATTTTAGCAGTAACAAGGTAATATAACGCATTACCACCCAAAAGAAACTGTTTATTGTTTTAATTTTTCATTTATCCCCACCGCGCCACTTGGGCCAGTGTGCCACCAGGAAAAAATATCCCCTTTAGGTTTTTGTGTATTGTCATGTCATAGAATGGTGCTGGTGAGCGACACACCTGGTTGATGTTGTGCTGTGTGTTAGCATGTACAATGGCACACCATCCCCGTCTTATACATAAATCTCTCTCCGGTAGCCTACTGTTGGAGCTTACTGGCACACCACCAGCCAGCGGGTCTTCAAGCTCCGCCCCAAGAATGAGTCCTAAAAACCAGGAAATGAGTTCGCGTTTTACCACTCACAGTTCCCTTGTCCTAAAGTCAATGGGTTTTTTGAATGGGTTATTGGTTAGATGCCTGAAATTAGGTCTGTGGTTAACACAAACTGAGGAGACTTTCACATTTTGTTCTATAACATAAAATGCATCAGTAAATACTCCACTCATAAACTTTGAAGCTTCTATGTATCTTAAAAAAGGTTGTTGCTGACAAGTAGCTAAATGAGACTACAGAACGTCATCACGCAGACACAGACACAGCCTTACAGTCTTATTATGGCATTGATGTTAGGTTATGCGACCATAGTGTAGTTCGTTTATAGCCTAACATTAGCTTTTTACATCTGGTGATTGCATTTAGGCTTCAAAAATCATGAAAGTGGTGGTAATTTGTGAAGATTATCTTGCTGAACAAAACGTGTAAGTATCATAGACGTTTGTTTGCCACAGAGCTTATTTTTGACAATAATCCAAAACGCAATGGAAAAATCTTTTTCTATCTATTTGTGCTTGTCGCAGTGACTTACTCGCTCACCAATCCATTTGTTGGGCTAACCTCAACATTTGTTCATTTTGTTAAATACAATAGGCCTGCAAATATTTAATTATATGTCAGAATTAATCAGACTTCTGCCAGCCCATCCCTGTCTCCATGGCTTTTCATTTATTTAAAAAGGTCTAGGCTATTTAATTGTTCTATATCATCATGCTATCATTAATATAAGCAGAGGATTTTAAAACCAAGTGGTAACCGCTGTATGTGAATGCATGAATGGGCCAGACCATACGCTCTGGAGGAGAGCCTTCATTAAGCTAACAATATTGCCCACCACTGGATTTTAAATGAACTTTAATAAACTTCTGTGCTTTGATTACCTGCTGTGAAACACCTAGTTGTACATTTGAGTTATCCTTTTCAAATGAAGGTAACTAGTAATATGTAATGTATTAAGTTATGAGAGTAACTTGCCCAACACTTGTAAACATTTTCCTAGTAAGATGCTGGACTCATGTTCCAAGTCTTCCTCAATACAGCATGATGCTCATTTTGTAATTATGGTTCCATTTAGACTAAAATAGATGATAAAGCAGGCTGTGCTTCAGGGCATGGCTACCCTGTGATTGACAAGTCATCACCACAGAGGTGTTTTGGCTCACAATTACATCTACCCCTTGCTCCTCCACAGCTCCACCCTCTCATCCAAATATGGGCACTTCTGGCTCCAAATAAAACAAGATGGTGATGACAAAATGCCAAACTTGAGGCTTCAGAACGGTTGTCCACAAACAAATTGGTGATGTCACATCTACTTCAGTCTATTCTTGGAAGCTGTTTTTTGTTTTTTTTTTGCTCATTCGGCTGTTCCATTTATTGTATTTCTTTTAATCCTTTAATTAGCTAAATGTTTAAAACATAACGTAAGATGCAAACATGCTGATTAAACCACTGATGATACCCAAAAATCTGAACAGCATTCTTTATAGGAATTCCTAGATACTATCAGTCCTGTGGATGAAGCGTCAGTGATGGTATCCATTCCTCCCGCCCCTGACAGATGAGCCATGTTTTGGAGTGTCCTCTGGGCAGTCCACTTAACTGCCTGAAAAGGAACCCCTTAATCTCCACTTTCTCTTTGTTTGGACTATTATCAGACCTGTCAGTCCTGGCTGCTTCATCTTCACAGGACTCATCTACTGGCTGTTTGACGTTGGCTTAATTCTATCAAAGGCCCTAATCTCTGCTTTGCCTGAGGATGCATCCTTCCTCTGACTCGCTAGAACGGTCCCAGCTCTGATAAGTGAAAGTCTTATTGGGGTTAAATAACACTGTTTTGTTTGAGGGATTTTTTAAATGAATATTGCTGGCATATTAGCTTTATGTGTCCCTGCTGTATTTTGCTTGGTTGAGACCCTCAGTGGGCTGTATTTTATGTTTGCATTGTTTATTATTGGGGTGTAGTCTGAAACCTGAGCTAACGATGCAGTGATATCCCATCAACCACCACTGATCCAGATCGGAGATAGTCTCTTTTGATGGCGGTTAACTCTCTGTCTTTTGGCAGCAGTCACTTGAAACAGTCTGTAGGAATGTCATGCAGCTTGATCTGATGAAGAGCAATTACATGGGAGGGAGCTGTTGCCTTTGAGGTGGAAGCTTACCTGCCACACCCTGCAGGCTTACAAATAAGCCTCTGGACACGTCCCAAATGTGTGAGAATGGTCCCTTTTCTTCGCGTCCTTCTCCTGATGACATATGGTCTGACAGGATTTGACAGGTGGGGGTGGAGAGGGAAGCTTTGGCCAAGTTGGTGAATTAACTCTTCTGGTTTGCTTTGGTTGGCATTATGTCAGTAAGACAAATAGAAGAAGCCTTTTCAGAGGCCAGAAGAAAAGATATTTGGAGTTGGTCCCAGATAGATGTTTAATGTAGTTGTCTTAGGTCTTTACATTTGAGTTTCTTTTTTTGCTCCATGATGTCATGTAAATCTAATTATCAATAACAATAAATGCATATAATAATAATAAATATTCCTATTCATTGTTAAACAAATGGTAGTTAAGCAAATAACCTGTAATTATTTTTAATAGGCTGGATGATACTGTGCATATGTAGGACTGTTTGCACGTGAGCCTTTGAGAAAAGGATACAGTTCTTGTATGCATATACAGTATCTCTGAGTTCTGCACTCTGTGCACGGGTTTGCATGTCTTTGAATATTTAGATGTTAATTCTTTTTTACCACCATAATGACCAGGACCCAGTTTTCGCATATGAATCATAAGCATTGCATGCAAGGTCATGTACATGTAAGTTTCCTGGAAAACTAATCATGGAAAAGACATGCAGCTTAGCTGCTTGGACCAACAAAGAGCTACCCATAGGTTAAGTACAGATGTTGCAATCACAAATTGGATTTTCCATAATGCAGTCGCTGTTACAAACGCTTAACTTTATTTAGATTAGAAAGGGCATTGCCCATTACCAACAGGCTTCAGGCACAATGTCTCTGCTCCAGGGATTAACCACAATTTATGCTTTTATTTTGTTGGCGTGGTGACAGCCAAGAAAGGGAAACTTTCTGAAAAGACACGGTTACAGGGCAAATTACCCTTTACCCACTTATTTTATTTTGTCTTAGCCTTCACCACAAGCACAAACAAAATGGTTATTAAAGAAACTACTTTTTGGACACTGAGTGATTGGACTACAGCCATCAGTGTTATCATTGTGTCGTGTTTGGCACAAAAACGTCTCTTGGTTCTTAGTTACCATCAGTTTGGAGGTCGTTTTACTGAGACTGTGGATATGTGAGGTTCAAATATGATATAATCATGCCACGGCCACACTAAGACAGTCCAGATTTAAGCATTCTGGATATGCTTGACTTGATCATTTTCCACAATGGTCTTCAGAAATGGACAGCAATTGCCCCACCAATGAAAGGGGATCCTCTTTGTAATTAAAGCCAGTAGAAAATTGGATCATTTTTTGCCTGGACAGCTTTCACATTCCAGCCTAATATGGCATTGGAAGCTTTTGAAGTTGCTGTCTTGGCAGTCCCAAATTATACCTTTCATCAGCCAATCATAAGAAAATGGCAACCTGACATCCCCAATCGCAACTTACTTTTGAGCTGGAGTCCGTGTAATCAAGGGGGAGTGCATGATACCCACTGACAAATCGACTATGAATACTAGAATTACAATTTCTCTATTATAACTCATGGAATCTTTTATTTTTAAGATCAAAGACACATTTTAACTTGATCCACCAAAAGTCAAATGTATGTAATTATCCCTTTACGTCTTATTGGTTCAAATGATTACTTTTTCGCTGAACCATGCGTAATGCTACTTATTGTAATCTTGTGTGATGTAAACTGTCAGTTTCATCACTATACTACTATTTATAACCATCACTGACCATTGGGGCATTCGGTCCAAGATGACACTGCAACATAAAAGGTTCACGTTCAGCAGGGGACCTTTGAAAAGAATAATGTATATTTTCTTTTAAGAAGCTTCTCTCCTCTCCCTCTTGGTTGTGGTTGAACTGGAATTTAGTCTTTTGCTTTTTCTTTTGTGACCATAATACTAAAGGGATAATCTGCCCATTTTCAACCAGCTTTGTGTCACAACAGTGTGTAGTATGTGTAAATAAATTGTAGTAAACTTCCCGCCATCTTACCAGAGCTCAGATCTCTCTGCTCATCTCTCAGCTGAAATCTGCTGGAGTCAGTCGATTCTCACTGGCTCCAAGCCTCCAGGAGCAGTGCAAGGCATCGAAGCCATCTTACACGTTGGCCAAAAATTTAATTGCAACCTCTTGGTTCGTCATGTGGCCATTGGGCCCAAAAAGACTTTTTCCCGTAGACATCTGTTAATCAGTGGGTATATTTTTTTAGCGTCACAACCTCTGCAAAATGACTCTTATCACTGTCGGGACTTGGTCTATTTGGTTGATAATATTCTGAAAGACCAAAAGAGCTGCAAATTTAATTAGTTTTTATCCTCATTCAAGCTAGCGGAGGGCTAAACCGGAAGTTAGCCACTTGGCAGCTGTAAGTCTCTAGTGTGCTTGCACTATGGGCCCCACATTGCAGAAGATAATTTCGGTAATTTCATACCATGGAAATTAAACTTTTTTGGCTTCATGCACCACTGAGCAACTCATAGGAATGATTAGGACCCTGGCTCCAATGCTATATCCAGTTCTTTTTATACATCCATGGCTGGCTCTAGGGCTGTTGCTCAAACTATGGATTGTACTTCCACATTTTTGTATGCTCGCCACCACGGGCACAAAGAGTATAAAAGTGGATCAAGAGAAACCCGCCCCTCTTTTTCTCTTTCAAACTCAGACCAAACTCCCATCAAACATAAAAACCAAGCAGTGTTGATCAAATCTAAACCAAGATTCTGTTACTCTATTGCCCGTTTCTCGCCTAAAATGTTTTCAGAAACATATTTTAGTGTACTGTTTGGCTGTAATTTCAGATTGTTTTTTTTTCAGCCAGCTGCCATATTGTCTCCTGTCAAAACCATAGATGTATGGGAAAGATGGTCAAGCTCGCATCACTTCACCCACCAGCAGAAGTGTTTAATGGTGTGATGCGGCACGGCGCAGTGCATTCTGGTAGTTGTAGGCTATGCAGGTAAATGTCACAGCCCTTTTTCTCTGTTTTCTTTGGCTATGTAGCACCAATTTCAGGAGTATTAGCATCTTTCTACTGTATAGACAGCCTAGTTTTATGAAAAGACCATCTTTTCAGCAGTGACATACTTCTTTAATACATGGGCAATAATTCTATGATTTCATGGTCATTCATACAACCAAATGATTGTGTTTATTTTCCTGTCAACCAAGGAAAAAACACCTTGGCTGGACTAAGAAGTCACATCCTGTTACTGTAAAAATATGTGAGTCTTACCAAATATATAAACAGGCTTAGTGTAATACAAAGTCAGCAAGTTGTGCAGGTCAGAATTAATCATGTTGCTTCGTCATCACTGTAATGGACAGTTATGTTGCTTCGCCCTCTGAGCTGAAGTTAAACACATTTGTTGGGGATTCACTGAATAATTTCTTCTGCACGGTCACCCAATTACCACTTGACAGAGCTGACGCAGACGAGTACATTCACACTGTCACAATGGTCTTTGAGGGGTAAAAAGCTCCATGGAAGCATTTACAGAGCAGGTCACTGGTCGCCCCATTGCCTCATCCTCACTGGACAGCTGTAATGTTGAAAATGTAATGCTGAGTTTGAAATGACTGAGAGTTATGGGCGTTAGCACAAGTCAGCGGGTTCACTGAGAAAATCTATTTTATAGGAAGAAAGTTATACTGTGGTGGCATAGGTAACATACTGCAATTTTCTCCTCCATCAATATAACAGTCTGTAATTTTTGTATAACCTTTGTCGACCCACAATGTACAAAAGAGAAAGCTCTTCCAGGACGACAATTGGCCAGTTGAGGTCAATTAAACTTGTGCTCTTCTGCTGAGAGACTGCTGGCTGACCAACGTAACCCGAAAACAATGGCCGCTATTATGCATCCTCAGGCACGTCTACTGTACAGGCACGTACTTCTGCCCCAGAACAAACCAACCTCCTCAGAGACACTGGAATGAAACATGAACTAATTTGTGTCTTGGTGGTTTCTCCCATTCTTAACCCCAGCCTCTGGCCAAGGCCAGGACGTCGCGAACGGCTTCATGTATTTATAAATAGGCAGAGAGAAAAAGGGGAAAGAGAGAAATGAGCCCAACAGATGACTGAAACCATATGGAACTGGTGGAGAGTAACTCATCTTGTGACAACATAGCACGCAGCTCCCCCCCCAACCTCCCCAGCCTCTCACCACCCCCCCAACTCAAGTCCCACTCTGTCTCATGTCACAGCCATTCAGGAAAGACTGCAACTGGAGAAGGTCAATCGGTGGCTGGGGCCAAGAACAAAGTGATCGTGATTTTCAAAAAGTACATGCGGGATCTGAGGAGGAAATGGTTTTGCCGCCAAACACTCAATTACATGTAATTACAATAATTCAACCTTGGAGGATGGTTTATTCCATTTTATTATGAGGTTCGCTCTTTCATGTCTTTTGATGGGAAGGAGGAGGGGGGAGCGTTATGAACAGCGAGCGACAGGGACCATGTGAAACAGATATTTGGTCCTTCATCTGAATGCTTTCATTTTTTCCCCCTTTTGATGTCCTGCAGGAGTTGAGGCCATAGACAGTTATTTTTTCCTCAAGATCTGATAGATCAATCTTCACACGTACTCAGTGTGACTTGCCTGTCATGATCTTTAAGGCTAGGCGTCCTAAATATCTGAAATAACTAATACAGCCATACAGAGCAAAGAGATTAGTGTGGAAACACTTAGTGAGTTTATGAAAGCCATCATGCCAAACATTTGCTGCTTTCTGCTTTGAGCATTTTCTGATTTTGTTTGTGTAAATTAAATATCTTTGGGTTGATGCCTGTCTGTGAGACAAAAGATGTGATTTGAAGATGTTGCTCTGGTAATGTAGATGATGATTTCTCTCTCTGATATTTTGTAGTTAGGAAATTTACCTGAATAGATTAATTCAACTAATGATCACCAGAGTACTCAATAAATAAAATAATTTATAGTTGCAGCCCATAGAGTTTGATGCAAATTTAAAGGGGTAGTAACATTTTCTTGTATTGCACTTCAATCTAGTTTGCGGGTCCACAAGAGACAAATAAAAGAATAAAGTTCAAGAAATCAAAGCTGCAGAGTCTGAGATAATCTGATTCTTAATATGGATTAAGGTCCAAAAACATTTGATCCTGCATCTCTCACAATGCAACTCAGAATTGTCTTTCATTAGACACTCCCTGCCTCCTAAATGCTCAGTACTTTGAAATCTAACCCATTAAAAGTTATTTAAAAGTCTCATGCCCAAGCCCATACATATCTTTTTTGTTAAATGTATGATTTATTTGTGCAGTTTAAAACCATAAAAACTCCAACAACAATACATAAACCCTTGCGTGTGTGACTGAAAAAATGAAATAAAATAAAACATTCCGAAGAATGAGGTAAACCTTGGCAGAGGTCGTAATGATACTGAGACAATAGGGTAGTATCAACAATACAACCACAAGAAAAAAACACAACATAAAGATACAGTATACAAGACATTCTGGTGAAATAAACATACCAGACATTTTGTGTGCTGCTTGCAGGGGGGGAAACAGGACTCAGCCAGGAGGTGCAGGATTTTGGTGCAGTTTAGGGGGTCACTAGGGAGTCAGTGGGGACAGCATCCAGCTGGGTGGACAGGATTGGGCATCCTTTTTCCGATGGATATGAGATGGGGGATGAGGACTTTTCCACTGCATCAGAATAACACGGCTCGCTAGCTAAATGAGATGGTCAGGGAGTAGGACACCAAACCGACTAACTTAAGGTGAGGGGGTGGATGTTAGCAGATGTGATAGCTGAGAGCTGGTCAAAGACAGACTTACCAAATAGAAATAGGGTGGGATATTTCCAAAACATGTCAGTGGGATGAGCTGGTTCTATTTATCACACTCTGGATCAGTGCCAGGATAGATACAACCTAGTCTGCTTTTACATCTGTGAGCTACTTTGCATTGCCACACCGAGTCAACGGTTGGGCTGTCAGTGAGCATCTGTCGCCTAGGGTTCACACCCACACATGGTTTAAAGCCTGCGACTCTGCACCAGAACTGAAGAAGCCTCTTGGAGGAGAGGTGAAAAGTCTTCAAGAAACTCAACGATATAGCACTAAAGATTACCATGACCTGCATGACTGAGAATCTTCACCGACACGTCTGTCGCCCAGTTTTGCAGTGTGTCATGCACCGTCTGCAATAGTCGGCCAGTGTCTTATTTCGGCTGATTCAGCATGTTGAATGCATAAAAATCAAAACAAACTTATAATATCAGGTAACTTTATTTTTTTCAAATCATTGATTTTTTTTTTTTGCAGAAACTGTAATTTTGTGTGTAAGTTTGTGTGTGCAGTGAGTTCAAGTGCAACTTTTTGGCCGAGACACAGGTGACGTGAAGCGACACAATAGTTGGCCTTCGTTGCCGCTAGTTCTTTGATATCAATTTGGTGTGTCTGGGCTTTAAGCGCCAGTGACGGCACAAACAAATGATGTGTGGACATGTTTCAAAACTTAGTGCCAAACCTCACTCTTTATCTCTATATTTAGATCCACAGAACGAGGAGTGTGTAGATTATGAGGCTGAAATTTGGCACGTGAGGAGAGTGTTGTGTAGCTTTGAAATCGTTCCCTCGAGATAAGGGTTAATATTAAAATTGTGTCAGCGCAGGCAGAGGGAGGAAAAATAGGGATATAAAAAAAAGTGATTATGAACAAAATCTTGGATTTGTAAGTTTCAGAGGTATTGGGTCATTGGTAAATTGAATGCATGAGTTAACTGATCTAAAGATTCAAAAGTTCCATCAATGTAAAAAGCCGAGATAACCCTGATGACGACATTTCAACTACAATTTACACCAGCTGTCTAGTGCATCTCATGACGAGTCAATTGAATTTAATATGTAAAACTGTTGGTATGACCCTTTAAAATCGAATCTGGAGAAATTATACATTTCTTTGCGCATGTGAGCGATGTGCATTTACGAGATTCTGGCTGGATAAGACTGTCTGAAAGCCTCACCACAGCTGAAAAAAGTGTTTTTCTTCCAGCGTCAACAAATCAAAACAATATTTCAAATAAGATGCAAGCAATCATGTCTGCCTGTTGCATATTGTCAATATCTGATCCTGGATCACTTTCAGCTTCAACTCAAAAAGCATCTTCCTCGGTGCAAAAGCTCTGACTCACGTCATGTTCATTTGATTTGGGTGTTTTTCATTCGACAGAGTAGTGATTGTGCATTTCCACCGAAGCATCCTCACAGAGGACAAAGACCCACTCACTGTCGAAGCGACCGAGCCTCGTGGCTCTCTTGCGTGAAAAGACTTTAAAATTTCCCCGTCTCACTGTAAATTCAGCCGTCTCCTCCAAAAACACACTCAAATATCAACCCACTCAGTGTTGCAGGGTTACACCGCTGAATGTCCAGGTCCGCGTCGCCACACCCCAAATGGAAGACTGAGAACTCTGTGTGATTGAGAGTCACTTTTAATTTTGCTTCACGTTTTATGTGTGTTTCACCGCTGAAATATAGGCCTCTTAACAAGACCGAATCACAGACGTGGGCAGAGGGGAGGCTTTGAAATGCGGCAACCCCTGAACCAGAAAATAATCAAGGGGACTTAGGCATGGCACTGCGGCCGGAAATTCACTGTGAATACTGGTTTCAACCATGACCATTTGAGAGCCCAACTTTTTGGCTTTCGCATTGATTTCGAGCTCCCCCTCCTCCCCCCTTCTCCTGTCTCCTTCTCGGCTGTATGTCACACACTCAATTTGGGCTCCCTCTGACCTAAAAGTTGATGAGTAGCGTCTCTGTTTTCGGGGCAGCTCTTGTCAGCAAAAAACGAACCGATGCATGCCTTTGGGCCACTTGTGACACACACAAACGTGCACACGTGGGCCCTCCCCCCCGTTCACACACACAAATATACAGTGCGTCTCTTTTAGACCTGCGGCTTGCCTCCGTTCTTTACAACACATCACAGGGATGGCTACTTTTCTGCTCGTCCAGCAAAAACCGTTCGCTCACCGTTCCCCCCTCTGTTATTCCTCCTGGCCTTCTTCCACTGCGGAGGAAGAAATTGCGGTTGTGAGTTTAGGCCAAGTCTCCCCACAGCTTGTCCTGATTACTAAGTAGACAAGTACCCATGGTTAGACGGAACCAGGTCTCCCTGGTCCTCGTTTCCCCTCCTTCATATTTCGGAGTGACGGTCTCTGAGGTTTCTGTGAAGGACAAGGGACCCCAGTGGATTGTGGATGGTCCTAAAATAAACCTGCTTCTAATCATTCCCCACTGCGGTGGTTAATATGTGTTATGTAGACATTATAATTGTACACAAAGTCACTGATAAAGTGGGTCATGACCTCATTCAGCATGTGGGAATATACAGAGTATAATTTAGTTTTGAATAAACAAGGTTTGACCGCATGTCACCGTCTGGCATGTCCTTATAATCTTAATGTTCTCATCAGCCCTCAGAAGGCCAACCAACCATGCAAATTTTTTTAATCTGCAGTTTCCACTCCTCCTTTCCTTTTTTCCTCTCCGTCTCCTCCTCTGATCACTGTTTTCCCTCTGAATTGTATCAGCAGCTTACTGCCTTCCAGCCAATTAGTAAAGGCAAACACAACAACAATCAGTCTCTTGGCTTAATGCACTCCACCTCTTCAGCAGTAAATACCAACTGATTCCTCAAAGTATTGTCATTCAGAAGGGCCCCGCTGGCTCTGGTCTTTGTCGGGGAAGAGAGGGCCCCCTTTGAAATGGCAGGCCATGCCGAAAACACAACTTGTTTGAGGGGGAGACAAAGGCTAAAGGGAGTATCGTAATAGCTGATGGGGCCTGATAAAGGCAGATTACAGTTAACTGGCCATTTTGTCAACCAAGCGGGTTGTGTTTTATTGTGTAACAAGGACGGGTCGTGACACAGGCTGCTTGACCTGTCTGGTGTCTTTAAAGGGGTTTACTGGAATACATGAAATTTGACGTAGCAGTAGGATCTAAAATAAAACAATAGGATGCAAACAACAGAGCTGACGGGATGAAAGATAGCAGCAAGAGAATGTGAGATTTGAGCATTATGGAAACAGTGGAAAATAATGGCAATTATTCAAAATAGATGAATTACCAGTGGCACATCATCTTGTTTTTTTACATTATCATGCCATCATTTAGCTCCAGTTTGTGCCTCACATGAGTTCTCTTCGTGTAAAACACACAAAAAAATATTTACACAGTGTTTTGCATGAAAACAGAGGGTTTGGAATGAAACAATTGGAGCAAGCACATTTGTCTTCTCTGGCTACCATCTTTGTTTGGATTAGGAAAAAGAAACCCAACTTGGGAAACATGTAAAAATGTTTTTAATTGAGCAACAGATGTCATATTTTTCTCTAAGGATCTTGGAAATAGCTTTAGAGCAGCATTAAGAGCTGTGTTTTTAAAATATGATACAAAGCTCTGTGACTCGAGTGTAAAAAAAATAATATTTATATATATTCATGATTTTTCAGTAATTCATTATGTTTCTATCAGCAACCAAGACATCTGATTTTGTTAAATATGTCGACTTTTTTTTAAAAAAAATTATAGGCTAGAATCTATCATTGGCTTCTGTATACAAAGTTTCTTATAATATCATCACTTGTGCAATCACTAAAAGTGACCAGCTCTGATTTACTCCGTAGAAGCAGTATTGTGGCCCTGGAGAGTAAATTGACTTTACTGCCTGCTGACAAAGTCAGAGGTAAAGGGTGACAGAGCTTCATCACAATAACAAAGAAAAGGTAATCAAGAGACAGTACCAAAGAGCATGACAAAAGGAGCATGCAGTAAAAAGAAAAATGCTTTGTATGTAAATCATTTGAGTTTCCCTGGTGTCATGTGAAAGCATGCAAGACAGTGCAAAGAATCCCAGGCATGTTGCTGGTATGGGAAGGCCCTGACGCCAGACCGAGTGGCGGTGCCATTGTCAATTTGTCCATCAGAAACACAGAGAAAGAGGGAGGGATGGGAACAAAGGGAAGGGACGGGTAGACAGACTGGGGACCAAAAAAAGGATGAAAGGAAGGAGAGTAGGATGTAAGGAGAGAAAAGATGGAGAGAGGAGCTTCGGAACAAACCATCGGGGGGAGACAGGTGCCTGGAGGCTACAGTGGAGACGAAGAGGGGTGAGGAGGAGGCGAGCCAGGAAGATGGATGAAACGGACCCCTGCTGAGTGTCCGTCTCAGACTCCTGTCTCGGACCCCTCTGCGCTCCTGTGAGCACAGTGGGACAGACTGAGGAGTACAGCAGCTCCTCATCATCACATCCTTTCTTATTCGTCTGCATTTCTCTTACATTACTTTCTCCTTCATATTAACAGGTAGACACGCAATCCTCACACATATACACTCTCATGCTATCCCCCATCTTCCCTACCTCTCTCCTCTGCTTTCTCTCTCCCTCTCTTGCGCTCATTAGGGGCCATTTTCACTTCAAAGCCCCTCCATTATCTGCCATCTCTGAGGGCAATTAGGAATGGGGTGACTTTGAGCGGCAGGCACGGCCACGGCTTTATAACTACTCATCCTCTGTCATGAGGGCCTTTGTGGGGGCCGTAGACATTGATGGAGAGGATACTGGGGGCCCCATACCCCCAGTCCAACTCCCTCCCCACCCCTCCTCATACCCCCAGCCGGCCCCTCCTTTTGACTGGTAAACTGTGGAGTAAAACGGTGTGTAATTAAGTGGCAGTCAAAGCAGGTCCTGTTTGGCTGTGTGACGGGCTTGGCAGGGGAGAGTTGGGGTTGAGGCGGCAGTTTGGGATGAATGAGAATGGCCAGAACACAATAGCGAGGCTATGAAGCGCAGGAGGGGAAAAACCCACTTTGGATGAAATAAAGCCAATGTTTACTCACCTACAGTTACTCTGTGTCAAAAAAGGGAGGGAGAGTTGTAAAAGTGACTCACTGCTTACATGAATGAGTGCAAATGTGTGCAAACAAACACGAATAACGCATCAATCCTTTTTTTAGGATAGAAAAACAACATCCTTAAATACACCCGCCCCACAGAAAGCTCAATCTGAGAGTTACTGCCTCTAAAATCAAAGTACTGTCCATGTTCACGACTTCCATTTTGTCATTTACGCCATCTCTTTATATGCGTGTGAAACAGATGCACAGTGAGTGAAGCTGTCACCAAATAAATGTCTCATTATATTCCCTTTTCCTTTCTGCAACAACTTTTACTGCTCCTCACTGGTGGAAGTATGCGTACACGCACAGGGCCCCTCGGTGTGTGCGCTGAGTGGTATATGGGATTTTCTTAGTATGGCGGTTACTGTGTTACTGCTGCCAAAGTAATGAAAAGAGCCAACAGTAAACTACAAAGTAAAGACAGCTGTACTGTTACACACAGCATTGTTAAGGAGAGATACATGTATGTGTTGCAAAATGTATCGCGGGCTGAAAATTATGAGCACGTTAAAGAAGAAAATCAGAGATAAAACTGAAAAATGTAAGGAGAGAAGCTCGTCTGCTGCTAGTTTTACAACCAGAGACGCTCGAATCTTATCTGCAGTTGTGCATTTTTTGTGTTGGCGAGTCTACAAAGCGCATACTCCCTTTCATATCTGCACCTTGGAGGAATGCGGTGACTGCGCCGCGGTGGAAGGGAGCTGATTTAGCCGCTCTTTGATGCTCCCACTAGTTAGCCATCTCCCACTGAGCACTGACATCCTGTCAGCATGAAACCTCTTCTCATCCCCCGGGTTAGTCACTACATGACCACAAGATGTGTGTGTGTTTGTGTGTGCATGTATGTGTGTGTGTGTGTGTGTGTGTGTGTGTGAGAGAGAGAGAGACAGAAAAGGAGTTCGTACACAGAAGGAAGGAGGAACAGTGAAAACAGACGAAAGAAAAGGCGACACATTTCCTGTGTTTAGCTCCTTAGTTATATCATAAGTCAGATTTTTAGGGAGCCGCAGTAAAACCGAACTTCCGTGTTCGGTTCCAAAATAAGAAAACCTCATTCAAAATCCCATTTACATTTGTAATAACTTGTAAAACTACTAACAAACCAACCAATATAAACATTCTCAGCTGTATGTCGTGTGGCGAACTTTTGAACTTTTGGTGGTCTTTAACGAACACCAGTTCCCAAAAGTCCTAGACCAACATGTGACAAGGCTCAGAAACTTGACAGAGACAGTGAGTCCAAGGGTGAGAGGAGTGGCTGTGGCTAGAGATGTGTACATGTTTTATACAGTAGAGATTAGAGCTAAAAAAAAGAGCATTGGTGGATAGTACATGTGCTGCTATGTTGGTAAATCTTCACGGGAGCTGTAGTTTTTGTGTGCTCATCAAATTAAGTATTATTAAAATCATGAAAAATGTAACCATCTCAGAGTATGTTCTGTAGAAGATGCTTATTTATCTTAGAATAAAATAATAAACCCTGGGACCATGTGTAATTTCTTCAGGAAGGCAGATGAAAAATGCACAAGGAAATTTTCCATTGCGTAAAGGCCTTTACACACCAGGGGTGTTTTTATTTTTTCATGCGATGAATTTGCACATTGATGTATTTTTCTGTTGTCCGTTTTGTCATCAGTGCTTTTACACAGAATGCAAATATTACGCGGCAAAAAGGGGTGGAATTTTTCTCCAGAGTGAGGTTGACTTTTCTGAGCTTTTGCACCATCAGTAAAGGCATCAACCAATCACACTGTGTGGAACAGATGTCAAGTTAAAACGTCATGACAATAGGGGATCTGTTGCAACTGTCGCAAATTTGCTTCGCTGCCAGTATGAATAGTTTAAGAATAATTGCATGCGAGTATTTCACATGTTTGTGAAGTTTAGTAGTCACACCCCTGGTGTGTAAAGCCCTTATGAAGCTAGTGGAACAGCAGCTAGCTCAGCGCTTCTACCACTTGGGTCTTATGTTTGTAGTTTTGGTCATCATCCCTGTTGCTAATAATACCTTTATAATCACCAACTTAATTTCTGAGGTCTGGGATTGCAGTGAAATCCCTAAAAATGCTGAACAGGGCAAGAAACATTAAAAGCCAGATGATTAGAGAGGTTATAAAATAAGCCCCAGGTTAGCCAAAAGTATTTGAAAGAGAAAATGAAGGTAAACACCAAATGATTTAACTGTCAGTTAAACATCCATTACAGTTTACAGACTGACTTTTGTGTTCACCTCTGACCTACGCTGGAGAAATCCTGGTGACCTGAACAACCTACTTTTAACCTGCTGGTATGGCCTCTGCCTGTCATCACACAAAAATGGTCACATGATTGTAAGTACATGTCAGCACAACTTTTAGAAACTTTAAGTTAGCATGTGTAGTGCTCAATGTAGAGCACTGTGTTGGAAAAAATGGACAGTGTGTGTGAAAGAGAAAAGAAGAGAAGGAGAAAAGCCGCAGATGAAAGTGCAGCCACATGCAGGCAATAGACAATGTGTTAAATAATGAATAAATAGATAAATAAACATGCTAGCCAGGCATCCCTCAGCATGTCATAACTACTTTTGCTGAGTCGATTCTATGTATAAAAAAATGAATAACTGGCATCAACACTTAATCATTCTGTCTAAGCATTCATATGCACGGGAAGAAATTAGAATAATTAAAATAAAGACCTGTATATTCCTGTCAGGTAGAGGTACTTTGGCTTACCCACAGCTTTATGAAGATCAATGGATGTCCAGTCAAAGCTATGATGAAATGCAAAACACTCTAAAAAATACATTTAAATCATATATATGAATATATATTTAAGTGCATTTGACAGACTTGAAAATGAGCCCACACTTGACTATTTCTTTAAATATTTTCAATGTCTTTTGAAGCAGCTTTTGTTGTAAAACTAGAGATACTGGCATGAACTGATTAATCATTTCGACAAAACAGTCACAGTATATTGTATGTGTACAAATTGTGAATGTGTGGAGATTGGGCTGACGTTAAATTCCCGGCCTGAATTATTACCCCAGTTTGGCCCTTCTTGTTATAGTTGTGCGTGGACACAGTTTTACAGGCATTTTTTTGCGCACTCATTTAAGGTTATACTCCCAAATAAAGTAATTTTGTTGTAATAGCCATAATGGATGGGTAAATAGGTATAAATGCAGAGGATATCACGAAAAACAAACTGTTCACCAAGGGTCACAGCCACACATCCTATTGTTTGTCATTCCTTTAAACATAAATTCAAGGACTCTTCCTTCCAACTTTCCAGCATTCACACTACTTTATAGGCAATCAGAGCCTAAACACCTCAGCCTTTAGCTGAAACACCTAACTGGTAATATCCTGCAGGCTGGGTGGAATTAGTTGCAATTACTTTTTCAGGTAATTATAAATCCTCAGCCATCCAATAAAGCCATTCACACAACCCTCAAGGGCCCTCGACGCTGTCATCTAAATGCGGTGTGGAATTAGTGTGAAGCAAACCCAGGTCTCACGCTACCTTAATTGTACGGTGCAGGAGCCTGTGGGTGGTTGAGGTTTCAGATAGCTTTAATTGATGCTGAGGTAACAAACAGGTAACAGAATCGCTGGGAGAGGACTGCCAGCGGGTTAACGATGAAGAAGGGTGAAAGAGTGTCAGTGTCAGAACTTTGTTCACCAGCACAAGGCCTGAAAAGGCAGCGGAAGAACATCTGAACCAATTTAATTGTTGTCCATTTAGGACAATTCATACTTTTACTTGTGAGCATATCATGAACATTTTGTCCTTTTTTTTATTCCTCATTTCTCTGTTCTTTGTCCCTCACACATACACCACTCAGTTAACCCCCTCTTCTTTCTTCTGTGTGTTTGAGCAGGGGAAATCACGCCTTGAGACTCCCCCCGTCCACACACACATTCTCCCTCTACCCCCACATCTCCAAACACCAAACTGTGAAGTCCTAATGAGTAATAATCCCTATTCTCGCCCCGGCTAAAAAGGGAGAGTCAAGCAGCGTCATTGACCCTGCTTTTCGACAGCACGTTCCAAAGATTAAGCAAACACTGGTAATTGCCCCCGAGATCAGGTTCTGTTTTGACTGTTTGTCGTCCTCGTGCCGCCTGATGTGTGTTTGATCTGCAGTGGGATGGCAGCAGTGCTCCTCGTTCACTCCTCACATCCCAGCTCCATGCAGAGAGACGGCAAACCACCAGGCAAGCAGGGAGCCTGGGTTCATACACACACAAACACACACACACAGTGGTAAAATGTAAATTAGCAGCCACTTACAGCACAATGTATACATGCAGTGTGCTGACCAAGTCGTAATGATGTCAGGATTTCTTCCAGAGTTTCTTCCAAAAGTGGCTGAAAATCCTGCGCAAACAAACAAATAGATCGTGCCTGTGCTCGCATGCAATGAGCACATAAACAGACTTGATCAAAGTCAAATATTTACTCATACACTAAAACAACAAAATATATCTCTAATAAAGTGCAATTCAGTTTCATTATCTCATCCTGGGGTGATTTTGGAGGCCTCGGTGGAAAAAAGACATAAAATTTCATGCTTCCATGGTGGATAACATGGTCATTAAAAACAAACAATTCCTGCGCGCTTTTATTGGTGCAAACAAATCATGTCCAGACGACCACAATAAGCACCACTAACTAGTCACGTTTCTTCGCTTGAATAAGTCACATGGTGTCGGTTAGAGATCCAATCCCAGAGATGAAAGAATATTAAAGTAAAAGAGCAGATTGAATATTTGTAAACTGTAGTCACCTCCCTGTCTTTTCTTTTAAGTCAAAGTATGTTTTAATTAACCAACAAATTAAAATGCTTACAAATGGAACCATTTCCGTAATTTCTAAAAACAATTTGTTAGGATTATAAAAATGTTCTGCCAACAAAAGACTAGCAAACATCATTTTTAGTGATTTTTTTTTGGCCCTTTTTCAACCAACCCTCACATCTGAGCACCCTGACATGCTGACAAATGATTGCCCAGATGAGTCAGGAGCGCTCTGCAGTCAGTCATGACAACCTCTCAGCCAGTTACAGCTGACCTTGTCATCAGGCCCGGATCAAACCAGTCAGGAGCACGACTGTTTCGGTAGCCGGGCCTGACCCGAGGAGATCAAACCAGAGGTGGGGTTAATGCCTGCTGGAACAATCAATCTGCTTTTCATTTTCAACCTGCTGGATCATCTCAGCCCCGTTAAAAGGTCTGTGTCAAGGAAAAAAAAAAAAACGTCAATTTTTGCGAGTAATTTTGACATGTCAATTATTGGGGATTTACTGTTATTAGGATGATTGCTCCGATGAATCCACCCAGTGAGCTGCCGGGATTAAAGGAGCATTTGACATTTCTTCTGGGATGTTTGACAAGGGAAACCTGCAAATATTTTTGTCACTCCATCTCTGTGAAAGAGCACATTAGGTACACATAATTTGATTTTAAATCCGTCTTTGCTATTTGTGGTAATTCTTGTGTTTTTTGTAAATAAAACCAGTGACAGTGACGTGATTTTGATTTTTTTCCTATATGGGAAAATTAGAGCAACTTTTTCTGGTATAAGAAACATAAAAAAAAAATCCCTCACTATGTTCTCATTATAATATATTTAGTGGCTTGTTTTAAGACTGTCGATTGGATCAATTAGTCAGTAATATTAAACTGGCGTTATTAATTTGATGATTAAGTAGTTAGTGGTTAACAATATTCTCTAACAGTTATGACCTGTCAGCCACGGAAAGGGTTCAGGCTCTAAATGAGGCATAATGACAGCCTGCAGGCAGAGCTAATACTAATAAAACCGCCTGACAACGCTACAGGAATGTTGCCACAATTAATGAAACCTACCGGCCTCTCTTCTGTCTGGTGCCAAGGCACATGTGGAACCTCTAAAAGCCCATGTTTCTGGTGGAGTGAATTACCCCCTCAAACCAGTCACACCAGGATATCAGGATGCAGCTCTGACTGAAGTTAAAAGGCCCAACGCAGGGCCCAATCCCCTAAAAGCATTATTGTATACACGCAAGCTCACGGGGATGACTTGTATACGCTTAAACACAAATACTCAGACAGGAACTTGGTTTACTGGCAGATCAGTGAAAGAGTAAACACTGAGTTAAGGGAGATGGTTGAAAAGGTTGATGATGGACTCGGGGGTTAACAGCTCTCTCTTTTAAATCTTCTCTGGAACTGCGAAGATGCCATGTTTGGAGAAAATAGGACTGTGCACAGAATATTATGTCATGCTTTGTGTTCGCCGTTGGTTAATGTTGGAGTGAAATGTGAAGGAGAAAACAAAATGAGAGAAGAGGTAAGCGAGAGGGTGAGGAAGAGCAGCAGAGGGAGGGTGCGAGGGAGGAAGATGGACGAGGGGATCCTCCTGTAATTGCTGGAGCGACATGGGGGCCGATTCAAGGCCTTGGGCTGATATTAAAGTGACCTGAGAGACTCCAGACACAACAGGCCTCTAAACAGTCCTGGCACCACTGTGGAATGAGCCTCCCACACTGGCCTACCCACTTCACAAACACCACTGTCCCGCTGGTTATTACCAGGTTGGCTGACTAACGTCTTCACTGCTGATGTGTCATGAAGCATCCCAGGTTGGCTAAAAGGAATGAAATACACAAATTATTAACGTTTGCGATGGATGGCAGGTTGCAGCTTTGGGTATGACTTACCAAATGTCATTTTAATCTGTTTAAATCATCTCCACAGAGTCAGACAGGTGGTCCAACCGCGGCACCAGAAAAACATCGGGTTCTTGATTAAACTAAAACTCCTTGTAATGATAAATGAAACAACATGCTGGTGTGGTTATTGTGATGAGCAACCGATAATTACATAATGAATTACAATATACCGTAATGACTGTCATTAAGCAGAATTCTAATTAAGCTTAATTTCCAGTTTTTATATAAACAGGCAAGACTGCACCTGATTTATAATTAATGGGAAGCGAAGCAGTTTGGCTGCTGGCTATAACAAGGAAAGCCAGGGAGTTGTTTTTTTTTTTTTTTTTTTACTTTAGTCGTCTAACAATGTCATAATATAAAAATGTCACAACACATCTTAGAAAATGTTCTATCTAAAACAAAGCATGGCAAATCAGTGATAACTCTGAATACAGCAACAGGACATGGCTGTAAACAAACTGTAAACATGCCAAACCCAAGACGGTCAGATGCTGTATAGGCGGTGTGTAAACATTGTGATATTCTTCAGTCTTTAGTTTGGCGTGTCTAACACACACATGCACACACTGATCATACAAAATGACTGCAATACCCGACATCAAGCTTAAACTGTTTGACTCTCCTGCAGTGCTTCAGAGGATTTCCCACAGTGTTTCGCTGCAGAGACGGGCCACCTCACCTGAAACAAAGACCACCTTTGTTAACATCAAATAGAATTTATTCACTTTTGTTTAAGCCATCATAACTAAATCAGTTAATCACGAGGCAGGTTCCATCAGGATCTGACCGGTTCCTCCTGGGGATGAATTATTTAATCTTTTAATTATGTAAAGATAGCAATACTGTCATAGAAAAATACTCCATCACATGGAAATGTTGAAAGTAAAAGTACTTCCGACTTCCTGTGAGTGTTATACCATTACATATTATATATATATTTATATGCATACTGCATAAGTAGCAGTTACATACACACTTTTGTGTAGTTTTATATATAACATTATACAACAGTTAGTTCCGGCCCTGCAATCTGATTGGTCGAGAGACAGTAAAACCGTGATGATATTGGAGTACAACATCACGGTTATTTCACTGNAGTCGACTGTGCCTGTGAAGCGACAGTCCACCATACAGTCACCACAGAATTATTTCACCAGCTGCACAATTAATGGAAATGTGCAGATAAATGTGTGTAAAGAGTAAGTGCCTGGCGCACCATGTCTGCGTTACATAGCAACGGTGACAGCGGAGTCCTTAAGGAACTATTTTTGTTGGTGGAAGACAAATAAAATGCTTAAATTATCTATTTTGTCCTCATTTTTCAACATTTCTTAATCAGTCTTGCTTATTTAACTGTTGAACTGTTGTATAAAAGCCTGCGGCCTCGTGCCTACGACCGAATCACAGCCGTGACGATATCACAGTATAACATCACTCCCTCTCGTGTGATATTGCTTAAGTGCAACATATTTTATAAGCACATTGTATGTTTTGTATGTGCAATCTTGATAACTCTTTACCTAAGTTATCAAATAAATGTAGTGGCATAAGAAGTACATATTTTCCTCTGAATTGGAAATACTCAAGTACAAGTACCTCATATACTTGTACTTAAAGGAATACTTCACCTGTAAAATGATCATTTGTATATCACTTGCTCATCGTGTGTTACGTTAAATTCGTGAGGAAAACACAGTTTTTCTCACACACCTCCATGGTGAACGTCAAATCCAAAAAAGGCAAATATCATTCATGAACTGAAGTCATTGGGGACCATGTTTAACAAGTATTTTAAAACATGTTTGCAAACACTCACACACCTCATGCAGTATAGTCCAAGTCTCATTTATTGGGTCCACCATGCTCAGTACTTCCCAAACACATGCATTTTCACTAAAATGTTACAATATAAAGCACTTCTGCGTATGAGGAGCACGCCCTGAACGTGCACTATAATGCATATGAGCTCCGCTAGAGCTGAGTTCCATTGCACGCACAGGCCAAGGCACGCTACTTGACCGTGTATTAGACTGCTTGTATTGACGTGTTTTAAATTGCATGTGTTTGGGGAGTAGTGAGCAAACGGACTGTGTTAATGGATTTTTTGATATACTGTAGTTTTACTGTTGTTAAACATGAACTCCTTTTACTTCAATTCATGAAAAAAATGTCCGCCTTTTTTGAGTTATTTGTGCACCATGGAGGCATTCGAGAAAAACCTTGTTATGTTAATGAATTCAGGGTAACGTAGAGCGAGTAATTGATAAACATTGACAAATGGTCATTTTGTGAGTGAAGTGTTCCTTTAAGGACAGTACTTGAGTAAATGTTAGATTTATTCTATTACTGCTGGCACCCACATTAGCACCATTATTCTCTCATGACACTCAGGTCATGGAGTCTTTCAAAGGCCATCTTTTGTCTTTGTTATGTTGTAATAAAAGTGTGTGTTCATGTTGTTGTGACTATGATGATGAACAAGCCTGTGTGTGTGTGTGTGTCTGTGTGTGTGTTTACTGCTGTGAGGTCCAGCGGTGGCTGACTGATGCCTACCTTGGTCTAACACCATAGTTAACACAGTCGCTCTGGCTCCACAGTGGGTGGAGTCGCCAGACAACATAACTGGGCCCTGCAGTCCACTGTAATTAGCCTTATTGAAGCTGTCACTCAATGAGCCGCCCCGATCCGGTCCCAGAGCGGCCTGGTGCTAACATCAAGGAGAAGGTGCTAGGGGCGAGGCCCTGGAGCCGCTGGCTGTGCGATGCTAAGAGCAGCTATCTGTTACTGCCTTAATAATACTCCTGACAGTCCCTTCTGTTTTCAGCCATTCTTTCCCTCACTAGCTTTTCTCATCCCCTCTCTCTGAGCCCGGAGATGTGTTTTGACAAACTGATTGTTCGTTGGCATGACGTGATGTAACGAGGGACACATGTTGCCGGGGAGGAGGAAGCATATGAATGTAACATCAAAGGGAGGAAAATCAGATCTCAGGCAGGACCCAAATGTAGAGCGAAATAGGCCTTTTGAATATGTTTATGTATCTCAATGAAGATGTTTCCAATTGAGGGAAATGTAGAGCTCAGATATAAGGGCATGCTTGAGTGTGGTTTTGATAGAATTAAGTCCACATGAAATAAAACATGCTGTGTCTAATAGGCTCACGGCCTTAAGAGATTTCTGTTGTTCCTCTTAAACTCACAAGTGGTTTCCCCTCACCGTTACTGCGGCTCTGACATCTGCGTATTAATACTCCATGTCAGGGAAATACAAAATGCCCAGTAATTTTCACAAACAAGCACACACCCACGCTAAACAAAAGGCCATACACACACCCAAACACACACACGCTGCTACTTGGGAATTTCATTCACTGTTTCGTAAATTCAGTCGAGTTGCTGTTTTCACACGAGTGCTGAGGCCTAAACAGCAAAGTTTAAACTGTGTCCAAATATCCCGAGGGTGATATGGATGGTACGCTAGAGCTTTATTTTCATTGTAACCTCCTGATATCCAGCAGACATAACAAACTGTGTGTGTAACACAGTCAGTGCAAACATATGATGTTTATGCTGCAACAACTGTTCAGGAACATTAAAAAAAGCTTGTGTTATCGCAGGTCACGTTCACTGAATGTGCAGTTGCACATCTGGCGTCTTAGACTTCTAAAGTAACTCCTTCATTCTTTTAATCAACATTGAGTGATTTTTAGCTTTGAAAAGATTTTTTACAGAGTATTACTGCACGATCTAAATATGTTTTATGACATTACCTTATGTGGAAGTTTAAAGGGTTCATAGACCAACAGAAGAGAAACAGATGAACAATTTTACAGATCGTCGGTAGTACTGCTTTGTAAAAAAATATATAATTTATAAAGTCTTTTTTTTGCCCCAGAGGAAGCTACATGAAGTCAAGTGATGTCACCTGAGTCAGAGTCAGGTAAGAAATCAGGTTGTGTGGAGTTAGAAACCAATATCTGCATATGAACGCAGAATGTGTAGGCAACATGACAAGATTTTGGTATCTAAAGAGTTCTAGTTTCTGTTTGTAGTCTGAGTAGTATTGACCAATTGCATTTCAGTGGGCTTTAATTGTGTGCAGGTTAACAGTTGTGTAGAGAGCCAAAGAAGTGGAGTGCATTGGCTGAAATGAAGTCTTGGAACCCATCGGCTGTTATCTGACAACTATTAAGCTTTTAATTAGCTTTCTTGTAATTGATCTGCATTCATATGCAGATATGTGTTTATAGAGATTATCAAACAATGATGGGAGTGTGACAGAGGAAGTCTTGGCCTGGATATCTGCTATCCACATGCTATACTGGAGCCTTGGAAATATTGGTCATTGTCCCCAGAGGCTAAATCATCATCAGGCTGATAGCTGATGGGTTCTGAGACTGGAAACAAGTGAACTTAGTAGACCTCTATAGCTCCTCGAAGCTAGTGCCTCAAGGCTACATTAGCTGCTATTAACGAAACACACCCGAATCTCTGAGCTGTTTGAGGCTGTGTTGCATTGTGGGTAATGTAGGCCATAGGTTTTGACAAAAAATATGATTAAAAAAGACAATATCTCCAGGTCCACTACATCAGCTTGATTCATTAAATTGTGATCCAGTCTAATACATAGATAATAAACACACACACATGATGCTGTTGATGCTACAGTTTTTTTCTATTGTGAATATCAACATTCATTCTTTTTTTCTTAGGTTCTAAGTGTATTGCAATGAACAGTACCTAAACTAGAAGACACTTGAACTCTTGTGCAAAATAATGTTTTAAAACAAGTTTTGGCGCAGACAGAGACTCAATAGTCCAAGGCTGGAGCAGGTTTTGGCAGTGTGTGCTGCAGGAGGGCGCATGAGCCTGCCCAAGCACACAAACAAACGCATGTTCAACCACCTGTTAAAGTTCTATTCAGTGATGGTCTTGGCCTCCTGGTTGCCCTGAGTCAGTGCAAGTTTCGGTCTGAGTTGAGGTGATTTTAGATTTAATCAGATTACATTAGAATGACTTATTGCCATTCGCACAGGTGCAGGACAGTACCGGCACAGTGGATATTCTGTGAGAATCTCTCAGTTAACTTGTCAGAAAAAGAGGCAGAGAAAGGCAGTTAAAAAAATCTGTAAAAACAAAAAGATGCACACAGTACCTCATAAAGGTACACACACACTATAAATTACATAGAAATACACTGCAGAATATACAGAAGCTCATGATGAAGTCAGCTGGATGCATGATGATATACAAAATATTGGGGATGACTTTCTGATACTGAGTTTTGGTGTCTCTTACATTATCCATATTTCAATTTTGTGAAAGCTTAAAAATCCCTCTTCTAAGTAACTGCACTTCTTCTCCTCTGCATTGCCTCCTTAATGACTGGTACTGATTCAGTAAGTGAAATCACTAACATGGGCATATCTACATTTAACTGTTTTTGTCAGAGAGAGAAAAGGACATGGTGAGCGTAACTGTAACAAATGAAGGAAACTATGATTCTTACACCGTGACACTACACTGATGTGTAATGGAAGAGCTGCATAAGCCTAATTCTTCTGTTTATGGAGACTTAAAATCATTATAGTATCTAAATCAGTAATATCTGAGGACTGGGAAACAAATATGCAACCAGATACAATGTCATGTTGTGCTGTGCATGAATGATTCCAGAGTCATTCCCTGCCAAAGCTCTTGCGTTGACCACTTAGTGTTAAGCAAAGTACTTGCATGCTGCTAAAGGCAGTAAAACAGCTTTGTTACAAAAGCCGGAGGTATTTGTGGGCTTAATTACATTCATTTCACTCTTGGCATTTTGATGGTAAAACACTTAGCTTAGGAATTTTCATTCCCTTTGTAGGCCATTGTAATGAACACAAACCCATAATTGTTTCTCACCCATAGGCACTAACTGGGCTTTTTAATTTTCCATCGCTTGCTGAGTGGCTGTGCCAAGTTTTCTTCAGGTGATGTTGAAACTCTGACTCACCAGGGTGCAGGCTGTGAGAGCCGGGCCAGCTTTGAATGGAGCTAAATATATACTATGTTCATAAATGCTTCCTGGGATTTGTTATACAAGCTGACTCTACCCAATGAACCTTTTAAGGAGGGCACAGCAGAATCACATGTGCTGCTTTTTTGTAATTAGAATTGCTATTTAATTATGTCTTCCCTTAACAGCATCATTGTGTTTTGTTCAAGGAAAGCAATCACTCAAAGTTTAATTAAAGACTAAACTCCAATTCTGAAGCAGCCACATCCATCACAGCTGCACTTTAATGATGAAAATACTGTGTCGGTCTCATAATTATTGCTTTAGTACTGTCACAAAAGAAACACTGAGTAATATCTTATGTGGACTGTAACTGAAGGGAAAGGGCAGGACAAAGGCTTAGAAAAAAAAGGGCATCATGAGCAGAGAAAGTGGCCTATTGGCACGAAATGAGTGTTATTACCTTGTTGCTTAACTCTGAGTCACTTCCTGACATCTCAGTACGATTAGCCGCACGTACCACCACAGAAGAACCAAAATCACAGCATATCTATCTGAGCTCTGTGACAGTGACAGTGATTACAAACAAATGTTAATTTGAATAATCATTCATTGCTCAGGACCAACGTTTGTCAGTTTTATATTTGAGCAGAAGTGAGTTGTGCCACAAAACAAAATCACAGTATTTTTTAATTTTATATGAAACTCAAAAATCAAAATATCTTCTATTTTGGGCCTTAGATGGCTTTAAAGACATATTCCAGTTAAGTGCTAAATGCAGCTTAGTCTGAATGTTGAAAAGGGATCCCGCAGATAGAAGAAAGTCTTCAGGGTATTTTTGCCAAGGCGATGGGTATCATAAGTGGAGATTTCAGAGGGGATGCAGGGGACACATCCCTGTCAATCATCAGCATCACCCATCCCCACCCTCCAATCAAAACATGAAAGCTGCAAAGGACTTTAACTTTGACAAACTTAAATAAATTTACACTATGAAGTGATACAGAAAAGGCACAAATTGGTGCATAAAAATTCAGTGTTGATGCTCAAATCTTTCTTGCAGATGACCTCCAAAACCCTCATTTCATATGTGGCCCCCACATTAATCTGGGATTTTAATGGCTTCAGAATGTTGAGCAACTTTTCTGCAACTTAGCTCTTTAAATGCCCCATATAACCTATCACTGCATGCTGGTGTGGCTGTTCTCATCATATCAACTCGCTGCTTAAAACTATTCGTGCATGTAAAGTTTGTGCTGAGACTAAATCAATCTCAACAAAAAGGAGCACTGATGAGTCTGTGGCAGCATGCTGATGTGTGTTTTGGCATATGGGAAGCATCAAGCTTCTCCCGAGTGCCATTGTCAGCACAGAGCAGAGAGGCTGCATTCCTCGGGTTGAACACTGGGGAGAGCCCGTCTGCTCGGCGTGAGCCCGGCTCTCTGCGCACCTCCCCTTCGAGGTGCAGCAGCAGTCTCTGTCCTCCAAGTTGTGGTTTCGTTTGTTTGTTTTGACAAGAGAATTAACTTGAAATCACACCTTTAAAAAGCGTGGGATCCTTTGGAAGCCAACACAGGCAGCGTCATGAGAAATTAATAATGTTGACAGATGTTAAAATCTGTTACCACATTGTGAACTCTTGTATGTGAGACGATAAATCACTTTTCTGAACTTATGAAACAAATACGATGCCTGAAGTTATTGCCACGGTTCCTCATCAAGCCCTTACTGTATTTATTGTCATTCATTTTTTTCTCAGTGGTGATCTTCACAGACATCAAGTGCAAACGGAGACCATGCAAAGAGAGAGCGTCAAACTGTCTGCCCCATAATGAGCATCCCTTTTCTTATTTTACATGTGTGATTGCTCAGTTTGGGTGGTCCTGCCATCGCATTCTCTTATTTAGGTGTACAAACACGAGAAACGTTGGGAAACCTAATCAAGACGCAAAGATAATGACGTGCTATGTACATAAACACGTACTTTACACAGTAGACGTTCCCCAAACAAATTTCAAGTCTACTTAAATCATGTTTGGTTCCTGAGGCCCTGCGGGAAACGTCATCACAGACATTGTGATGGATTCCGATTTTGTCTGTTTTTGACAAATGGAAATGGATTACATGTCAAGAACATGGAGGGAGAAAAAAAGACAGGGGAGCACTCGATCACACACAAACATGACAATACACGTGCAGCATGCAGATCTGCACGAAAGTGTGTGCAGGAGAGTGGAAACACACACACACACACACACACACACACACACGCTCAAATCCGCAACAACTGTTTAGTTTCTGAGTCATCGCCATGTGAACAGTGTGACAGATTGCTGAGAGACAGGGTGGTGCAAATAAAACACTAATGACAATATAATGGCTCATTAGCTTATGATGTGGGTAGCATTGTGTGCATGCAGACATTTGAGTGTGTGAGCATGTTGTGTGTGTGCGTGCGTGCGTGTGTGTGTGTGAGAGAGAGAGAGAGAGTGGAAGAAATGCTTGTAGTATGAGTGTGTTCCCAGGCTAACCTGACTAGGTGAGACTCTCTGGCACCAGCCTCTCAGTGCAGCCCCGGGGGGAGCCGCACAGTGCTGCAGCCTACGAACTGTGGTATGCACACACACACACGCACACACGCACACAAGAAACACATGCATAAGAAAAGGCAGAGGTTGTTCTGTCCTTGTATCTTGTCTCTGCTTCAGCACAGCCTCTCTCAAAGCCACAGATGCCAAATACACTCTGATATAACATGCTGTAAATACATGTTTCACATGCTGTGCGTAACTGATTATCGACGCATTAAACTTCTTTTATAACCTGCAAGAAAGCTACATCCTTTAACTATTTATATTCCCATTACCACAGTGTTACACTTAACACTCGGGTGCAAAGGTAACCTTCTGCTCGCTGTGGTGATGGGTGAGTTTCGGGGTCAGGTCTCTTCATGTGTTTGACATTATTAGCAGAGCTACCATGTAATCCAGACTCAATCCTCAGGCCAATGAGACTTTATTGGGGGTAAAGGGTGATGGTTATGGAAGCTATTAGACAATAATGGAATAAACTCCCCTCCTTTAACTTATTCAGTCCCTGGAGGATTGTCCCTCTCCACCGAAGTTCCTTATCGCTCTGTATTTAGACAGAATTGATGACATACCTTAAAAGGTTCATGGAGCTCTCATTTAAAAGCTAATCTCTGAGTCTGATAATCCCTGTTTTGAGTTTTGATTTAAAGTATGGTAATCTCAGAGAGTGCTTTCCCAGGGTTGGAACAGAGGGGGGAGAGATGAGTTAAGGAGATACGATCAGTAACTAAACTGTGAGGATGTTGGACTTTCTCTTTTGGTAAAAATGATCAACCTTCTCAGCTTTATTTAATCATAACTGCTGCTTGTTTGTGTGCTAATTCAAGCAGAGAGTGCTGTGTGACTCACCGCAGAGAGAAAGAATTAAAAGCGTCTCTCAGTCAACCATCACTGCTATGAATTACTCTTTAAAAACAACAAAAACGCAACACATTCCTGCTGAGTGTAAAGTCACATCAGAAACGCTTAAAAGGCCCGATTATGATGAGTCGTCTCTCTCTCTCTCTCTCTCTCTTTCTCTGTGTGTTATTATCCGTCATTAGCGTCTATTACACCCTAAGTTGTTGCACTGATCATTGTCTTTGAAGGGGCCGTGATTACAGGGGAGGTTGCCAAAAAAGGTTTTGAAATGTCTGAGACAATATGGCCTGACGAAGACAAATTCGCTGCAGGTTGCCTCCACTTACTGGAGCCTGTCAGTGATTTTTTAAAAAGGAGAATGGTGCTTCAAAATAGTCCAGACAGGCCAGCCAGCTGCCCCCAGCATACACTGTATAGTTTTTGCTTCTTTATTCTGCTACATATTGTTGATTTTTTAAATTTGGGAAAAAGTAAAAACCTGGAAATGTAACATTCCTGCATTTATAAGTTCACCTTTCATTTCAAAATAAAATCCCAGTGATAGGACACATCTGTCCTTATCCCACCGCTCATTCATCCTCAGAGCAGAAGAAAGCTGAAGTGCTCAGTCTAACCTGTGTGGGTCCCTGGGAGCCTGCGGTGGGGCATTTGGCTCTGTGAGAACGCGGCGTGGAGGCTAAGCCCCCTGGTCCACTGGAACGTGTTTTCCTTTCTCCATGTTTGGACACACAGCAGACAAGTGGAGGTTAGGACAACACTCCGCTAGGAGCCAAAAGACTTACCCGACAAGTAATTAGGAGCGGGGTCAAGTTGAGAGAACTAAGCCCCGTAATTCCCCCTCCAATGCCACGGGTGAGGTAAGGCCCGACTGGAGATCCTTTTCCTCCTGAGAGGGCCCTCTAACAGCTGAGAGACAGAGACAGTTAGGATTGGGAGAGACGGATGAGGCAGTAAAACAGATAGAATTTGAAGTGGAGAGGAAACAAGATGAAAGAAATTCCTAAAAATGTCTGTTTTTACATTAATAAAAAACCTGTCTGTGTTCATTCCCCTGTGCTCTCTATTACATATTTATCTCATCAGTCACACATTTATATTTTGTCATTCTTATTTTTAGCGTATAACTTTGAGCACATTATTTTCTAAAGGGATTTAAAATTCAACACATTTTTATCATTATGCAGGGAGATACTGAGAGAGCGTACGATCTTGAATCAGCGTTACTGGTCAGATTGGCTAATCACTGTGAACACAGAGCAGTTTAATGTCTCAGGGCGTCCTGAGATAAGACAGCAGTGAACATTGCTGTAACAAAGTTAGTATTGGCTTTTGTTTGTTCACTTGAAACGTTGAAAATGGGATTAATTTTCTAAAGGAAATTGTAGCTCGGATGCCCAGTGGCTTAGTGGGCAGAGCTATGTCCTTGCCACACCAGCGACAGGTTTGATTCCAGCCTGCAACCCTTTGCTGCATGTCATCTCCTTTTTCTCATCCTTTTGCGCTTAGTCTGTCCTATCTAATAAAGGCAAAAGGCCCAAAAAAAAAAAAAAAATTCTTTAGAAATTGTAGTTGGCCATGTCATCGTGCTTTAATGTTATTTCTTAATAAATTATATTTTCATGTAATTTTTCACAGAGACTAATGTAAGATTCAGAATAATTGCAGATTCATGTTACAGCCATGTGGTGAACATCTACTGTATATTTCATTACACACGCACACGCACGCATGCACGCACACACACACACACACACACACACACACACACACACACACACACAGACATGCAATTTGACAGCTGCATCATCCTCTTACAGTGGAGGAGAGTGACTTCATTTACTGACGTACAAGGCTTGAGCACAAATTTCAGGTATTTGTATTAAATATTTTCACTTAATTCTACTTCATACTCTTACTACAATACATTTCATTGTAAATATGTACTTCTTTCTTATTAAGATTTCATGTGCAAAACACAGACGGACTAATAACATAGATGGATAGATACATGGTCATACATTAAACCTCCCTGCAGCAGCCTAAACACTACCGATTACAACAGCAAAATGCAGCGTACACATTAATGCATCACTAATAATCAAAAAACTCTAATAATCTAATAATCATAAAGCGCTCAAAAGAGTTCTTTAAATTCTTTCAGTCACCTTCCTTTTGCTAATAAAACTGCTGTACTTTTACTTATGTAAGAATCTGAATGCAGGGTTACTTGAATACTTCTCCCACCACTGTTTACATTTATCTGACAATTTATTACTCACTCTGTAGATTAAAATTTTGTAATGATCTCAATAAAGTAACTTAAAAGTTAAAATTTGACATCTGAAAATTCTGATTAAAATATGTTCATATGTCATTATCCAGTGGTATCATGCTGACGAAACACTTTGAAAGGGTTATCTGCATTACGTTTTCTTTTTCTATTGACACTTTAAGCAAATTCTAATACTTTTGTACTTTTATTTGAGTTAAACTTTAATTGCAGGACTTCATCTATACTCCTAAACAACAGGTAAAGAACCAAAAAATGCGGCAATGACTGATAAGATATTTTCAGATTGGCTTCTTCACTGTGCCAAAGACACACAGTCACACCATGGATTGTATTTCTGCTTTAAGGTGCATGTGAAAATTGCCCGGTGATGAAAAACCCTATTTACATTTTTTGGGCAAACTCTCCTTTTGATGGTGGCACTGCAGAATGCGTGGTCTGTCCTTGAAGCCCAGCATGTTCGTGTGAGCCCTGGCGAGAAAACACCCATGATGTTTTCATAGCCACAGTGGGCCTGCGCTATTGACCTTCACCTCGGCTTTCATGTGGCCCAATCCTGGAGCAAACCTCAGAACCCACAACATGTTCATAAATCAGTCGCTCATGGACAGATGTGGGGATGATCATTCAGTTTTGAAGCCACATAAAGAAGAAAATATGGCAGAAATAAAGACATTCCTGGGGATGTTTTGCAATTTAAATCAGTTGCTCTATGGGCTGTTATTTTGGTGCCAGTGATTTCTCTTCTCTGTGCTGGGAGACTACAGATTCCTCTCTGTAAATATTGTTTCGTTGAATGCTGCATTAAAAGATCATTTTCAGAAGTGCTTTCATCTTCCAAGGTATCTGTTTAGCTCTTCTGGCTCTGCCACAAAAGCCCTCTTATCCATTTAGACAAATTCAGTCACAAAAAGCTAAGAGGCAGCTTCATGTCTGTAGATATGACGGTAACTTGGGCTTTTGTTTATGTATCATATTAATACCAGAAGATTATTACGATGGGAAAATATGGAATAAGTACTTTAAACTTTAGTCTATAAGAAAAAATGCCAGCCTTTTTGCATTTTATGTAAGTTGACAAGGGGAACTAGCCTTAAGAGGAAATTTAAAGAAATCCTATTACTGTTTATACATACCATGTGTTGTGAACGGCTACATGTTAGCGAGCATGGCCTCTGTATTTGGACATGCCTACATGTTGTTTGTTGTCTTCACTTTGCAGCGGGCGGTGGAGGATGTTACGGAAGGACGGATCAGCCATCCCAGCGACGGATTAGATCGGACTCGGAGGCTCTGGAGGGAAATAGGGCCTTCATTTGAAAAATGGGAAATAGACCTCTGTTTCATAAAGAGCCATTAGCGTTTATTGATGAGACTAATGTGTGTGTTTAAAGTAAATTAGAAGGAGAGAGGCCATGCTTTAGGGGAGCTGGTGATGAAAGGCTTGCATTAATGTAAATGGTGGAGGGACTGCTGTTTTCCATTTGAACTAACCGCTTCCCCTCTGCTCAATACACCAAACCGCACACACACGCACGCACAAACACATATACCTGCTTAGTTACTGTACATACTGACACTCTCTCTCTCTCTCTCACACACACACACACGCACACGCACACACACACACACACACACACACACACACACATACACCAGTCCTCCTTCTCAGCAGCCTACACATGTAAGTCATATACTAACCAGAGTAGGCCTGGCGCCCGGGGAGAGTAGCCTGGAATTGCCCCTAAGAAACCAAATCCACTTTATCAAACTGCCAGATGTCACTACCAATCCTCTTCCACTGGACGCTGCTTTCACCAGGCAGCAACACGGAGACACGGAGCCTGCTGGAGCCAGCCCGGTGACATGGACACAAAATAAAGACTGAAAGTTGCACATTTTATACATTACCTCTAACCTCGACTTTCAGTGATGAACTTATATATTCACAGTGAAAGACATATACCTTACCACGTATACCATAATTGAGAATGATTTAATTCTGACACTCATATGCACCTTCACACCTTTAACTAATACATGCACAGTCATGCACACCAGACATTCACACAGTTTGTGTGTAGTCTTGTGTTTTATCCCACATTTAAAGCCCAATCAGGTAAATTAGCTTCAACTGGACCTGCAATATATAATTCCCCCCTATGTTAATTGTTCCTAACTTAAAAACTAATAAATAAATGGATAAAATGTGTTATTATAGTCACATTTTCTTCTTTATTCAGTTACAGTACTGCATAATTATATGTTAAATAAAGATAGAAGAGCATGAAACATTTTAAAACATTTCCCTTCTGTTAAAAAAGATCATTTTCAGGACTAAATCTCACAAGTGCCATTTCAATTTACCCGTTAACATTACTGGATCTGCTCCATGCACCGTTGGGATGTTGCTGTTGTCAATAAGGCATGCACCAAAATGATCCAAAATGGTAAATTATTCTTCATCACAGCAGGGTCACGGTTACCGGAGATGCCAAGCTAAGCAAACACTTTTCAAAGTCCAACAGCTCCCTTGACGGCTCGAGTGCCCACTCAGATTGAACAGGAAGTGAGCGGTAATTTGCCGTGAGTTCTGTCCAGCCTCAGAACTCCCAGACATTGTGTCGTCCAATTAGAGCCGAGTCGCGTGGTTACAGAGACCCAGAGCCAACGGGTCAAGAAGTTGAAATGGATTCCTACCGTCCCCAGACGGTTGTTGATTGAGTTCCTGGTAATCTGTATGCTGAAATTACTCTTTCCCGTTGTCATTTTTTCAGCCATGAGCGTGTGTGCATGTGTTTTACATAAATGAGCAGGCCTCATGAATCTGAAAAATCAACTGCAAATGGGACGGCCAGAGAGAACGGTAAATATCTTTTGAAAACAAAATACTGTATTACGGGTGCTTTGAGGAATGGAAATGGGAAATGGGGACATGCAATGTGAACAATGTGGTTTGAATTAAGTCAACCTCATTTTGCCATGATTATGCAACTAATTACATTTCAGGCTTTTCCATTCTGAAAATGGATGTTGTCTTCAGTGGTAGAGAGACATTTTAACGCATTTCCATGCCATAATTAATTAGTTCCACTTAATAGCTTGGAAAAGGCCCCTGATTGTTCTAACAACATGCTATCTTTCCTCCATCGCTTCCAGGCCCAATCAATTGTTGATTGGTCTTCACAGAAGAATCATAGTGGTCTGCGTTGTTAGGGGGCAAAATCTACTTGAAAGTTACATTTTTATTTCAAAATGCTGAATCTATAATACGAAGGACAAATGATTTTATCCATATTTTCCCAATTTAATCTTGAATCGATACCAGAACTGAGCTTATTATGGTGCTCTGTTCTGAAAGTGAGTTTCCTGACTGGATCCACACAGGAATGAAATGAAGCACAGAATTTCTCCCCATCTGTTTCCGTACAAATAGACCAAATGTTTGAAGGAGCAAAGGTCTCTACAGTAAGCTACTGATGCTTACAACAAAGCATTTTCACCAGCTATTACAATAAAGATACAAATGTGCAGGGAGAAAGAATAAACTCTGTATTACTGCTTCCTGTATGCATTAAAGGAACAGTTCAACATTTTGTTATATGTCCAGTGGCATTCCTACAGAGTGAGATGAGAAGACTAATACCACTCTTGTGTGTAAATATGAATCTACCAGCAGTGCTAGGGTCATGATTGTGAGGTCGCCAGGTAACCAGTGGCAACTGGGAGACCCCAGAAAATCACTGCACATGGCAAATACGCCGACACATAACCCACTGTGAGAACACAACGTGATGTTTTTACACTTAAGTTTTTGATTGGACAAAGCAAACATGCAATAACTTGTTAATGTTAGCACTGAGCGTTAAAGGCTCTGACACACAGAGAGAGTCGATAGTCAGCTGTTAGTCAGCGTCAGGCTGTCAGTGAGCATCTGTCGCCCTACTTTCGACAGTGTGTCTTTAAGGTGTTCTCATTCCAAGTTCTCCAGGTAACCTCCTTTGTCTGATGTTGTCGTTCCAGGACACCGGGTCAATTCACATTTGTTATATGCATTATGTCTTTTCAAAATCAACTTCCATTATTACAGGAAATGTGCAGTTGCTGCTTGACAGATGCAGTCTTTTACAAAATAAACTCAACATCTTTACATTTATTTCCTTCTGCAATAAACACATGTGGTTAGGTTTAAAAAACACCCATCAAGGTTTGGCTCAACATTCACACAGGATGCGAACAGTGGGCTCCTGGGTTAAAGTCTCATACCGATGCTGCCCAGCGGCGTATCATGCCACTGCAAAGGGTGCAAAGGTGCCTTTTTGCGTTGGTGCCTGACACTGAAATTACTAACAAAATGACAATATTTGATGACTTTGGAATAAGAACGGGCTGGTGTCCAGCACCATTGGCACTTGTCGGCCCTTGTTAGTCCTTGCTGGCCCTTGTCAGTGTCAAAGATGGCAGAGCCTTTTAGTGAATAGAATCACAGTTTGCATCAGTGCACAAGAAGAGAAATGGAGTGAAGAAAGCAAACAGCTAAAATCAAGAGGGCAAAACTCGTTATGTCAAGCAAGATTATTTTTTAGCCATTGAGCTCTTTTGGAGAAATGGTTTGTAATTGTTTATGTTATTATATATTAGTGTATGCTAAATAAATAAATATCCTCTGTTCTTTCAGCAATCGATTGCGATGTTAATGTCTTCTGGTTTCCCTTTTTAAATGAAAAAAAACAGACTACCACCACCTGCTGATATGGAGAGTTATTCTGTCTCACTTAAGCACTGAACATACGTGCATGTTGGCCCTTGGCTGTAGTCTTTTTGGTGTGTTTAGTGCATCTTTTTGGCTGAGACACAGGCAACATGAGGCAACGCAACAGTCGGTCTTCATCACCACTACTTCTTTGATGTTGGTTTGGTGTGTCTAGGCCTTTAGAGGTGCAGAGCCAGGCGAGCTATTTCCCTGTTTCCAGTCTTATGCTAGGTTAAGCTACAGTAACCGGCAACTGGATGTAGCCTTACCATACACATGATAGTAGTATCGAGCTTCTCATCTAATTTATGGCAACATGAATGAGTGTATTACCCAAAGTGTCTACTTTTCCTTCAGGAAAAACTCATGTGCCTGCACACGGAGCAGCACCGGCAATTAACTCATGTACCTACCCTTGCATCTTCACAAACATAGTATACACACACACACACACACACACACACACACACACACACACACACACACACACACACACACACAGAGTCCTCAGTCGGTCCAGACACCAACAGTGAACTTATGCAATTTTCCCATCATACACAGGAAGTGGTTTCTCAACCATCATCATTCCCGAGTTGCCAACATGGTGTTTCCTTACCACCTCTCCGCCGTCTTCATCTTTATCCCCTTTCTCTCCCTTGTTTGTTTGTTTCCCTGATGTTTTTATTTAAGGCATCAAAAGACACCCCCCACCCGCTCCCTCCCTCGTGACGTCCCCCCCAAGCCCCAGAGCAGTCAGGATGATTTGTAAACTTCAAACGACTAAGAGCCCCAGCCTGGTCTCCTCTGCTCATTTAGGTAATTCAATAAGCCAGGGGGGACAAGCGCAGCGGCGCACTGCTTCCCCCTCTTGCCCTCTGCGCCCTCGCTCTTCTGACTGAAGCCTCTGTGGACTATCTGCAACAAATGTCAGTCTGCAGTGGAAGGAGCTTCCGCTGTGGAAACATCCACTGTACAGAAAAATGCGTTGTTCGCATATTTTAACTTCTAACATGAAGCATCTATTAAAGAATAAAGGCTGTCCCTATGCTGACCTGTTGAAATTCAAATTCATTTAATCAAAACAACAAAAATGGAAGTTACGTTCAAGAATACATTCATTACACTGGAATTGTGTCTTTAAAAAATTGCATTACTTCAAAATTGCTCCTGCTTTCTTCATCCACAGAAGAAGAGGTGTGATGGATCTGAGGTTTCATTTTCCAACACTCCTACTGGCCCATGAATGTGAATGAGGCCATCATGATTAACCCTGATATCAATGTCTGTGTTTGATCTGATAACCTTAGAATAGACAGTCGTCTGACAGAGACACCCTGGGGAAATCCTCTCTGCAGCTGTCACATCTTCACCTCTTCATGGTAAATGCTTTATCAGCAGTCATTGTATGCATGTGACAAGTCACCAAACCACCGGTCTATCACTGTTTGGCCCTCAGTTGGCATGACGGGGTTGATAGAGTGGAGGAGGTGGGATACGAGGGAAGGGAGCGGTTAACAAAATCCGCCTCCCTCCCAGCTTGTCGAGACAGAGGTGGCGGCAGGTCTGAGTAGGCATCGCCACAATGGCCCAGACTCATAAACGCTGGAAGAGCATAAATCTCTATCTTTATCAAAACCACACAGAGACATTGGTGGCCACTCCCCACTGTGGCTGCCTTAACCCACCAAATCTGCATCTGATAAACTCCCCTCCCTCCCTACTCCACTGCTCCACATCACACACAGCTAATAATGCCACACAAAACCTGGTGGGAGAGTAAAGTGCTACTTACACCGACACCACAGTCCACAAAAAATAATTTGACTTGTTGCAGCTCATGTTGAAACATAAATCAATCAGTCTCAACACTCCCATTATGAATCAGTTTTTAATGTAAATAGCAATTAAATAAAACACCAAAGAAATGTGGTGCAGCCTTTCCTGGTATTACTGAGACAGTTTGTGATTTTATCTACTTGGATCTGCTCTGACTGACAAGCTTTTTTTAATTCAGGGACAATTTTCTGTTCATGAAACAAAGTAAACAAGGGATCATCTACCCTCCTATTTCTGACCCACTTGCTCAGATCACACTCAGCTTCCATCTTGGCCCTTCATTGCGATCTCAACGACACATCGGTAAATTCTCTTGACTGCATCTTGCATGATTATGACACTTTTGCAGTGACAGAATCAGATGTACTTGCAGAGTGAGCACACCTCACGTTCTTGCTGCATTCTGGTACAGGCAGCTGCGGATCCCAGACCCAGGGAAAGTCTGAATGAGATGGAGGCCACTTCCCAGAAGAAGAGAGACTTTGCCCTATCAGGCTCTGCGATAGCATTATCTTCTGCCTTCTGCCTAGAATTGGTGAACTTACACACAGCAACAGCTCACAGCAACTTATTACGATATAAGGCTCTTCTTTCATATCTAGTGTCTGCCAAAAAATGTCGCACATATCCGATCTGTCATTGGCATACTTAGCAAGCATTAGTTCAGAGTGCTAACTTGGCTCGTTTATTATATTACTTGAACTTCCTGCTTAACACCGTCCAAACTTTCATACTCTATATTAATAAAGTTGATTATTTATACGGAACTACCAAATCCGATTTGACTGACATAACTCTGAATCGGGTCGAGCCCTAATAAACACCTGACAAAATCCCCAAAGCGGCTTCTGTGGTAGTTCTTGCTGTCACCAGGACCAGATTTTGCCATGATAACCCACACACACAGACTCAGGGTAAAAAGACAAAAGGACATTACATATATAAATATATATTTGATATACACTATATATAGGATGTAAGTTCTTACATAACTGACATTATATTTTACATAACAACAACATGATAAGCTTGTTTCATATTGTTTTGTCTGCACTGAGTGTTTCTACTTTTTGGTGCATAAAGTACAGTTTGGCAATAATACTTATCTAAGTAACATTTTAAATTCAAGGCTTTTACTTGAAATGTTGTATTTTTTAAAGTGTGCTATGGCTAGTAAAAGATCCGAACACTTCCTTCACCACTGGCAGGTTAAACCAGGCTACATCTGGCCGAAAAAGTTTCAAGTCTTTAAGATATGCCCAGAAGTCTTTCACTGTTTGGACACCTGCATGTTTACTAGGAGACAGCTATAGAAAGTTTCATTCTTCATCCTAATCCAGCTGAGTGCTACTCCGTCATAATGGCGAATTCATGCTCACTGTGTGTTGAGCTGTTTCAGAGCGTCCTGCAGTGGTTTTGAAAACTGTACTCTGGGAGGCTAAGGCCGTTTCCCCAGCAGTAGCCGGGGTAACTGTATGGGAACTGTGGGAAGGACTCAGTCCCGCTCTTAACCCAGTGGACCTGTCCCTCTGGAGTTTGAGTGGCTGCCTACAGCAGAGTGCAAAGATGACAGGCCAGTCTTCAGTGCTGCCAGGAGACAGGAAGTCTGCCAGTCTGCCTCAGAGCTCCCTCCAGACTTCCGGCGTATGTGATGTAGGATGCTGTGGTAAAATATGCAAACCAAACTCCACCAGCTCCACCAATCTGACCTGTAACTTTGGAGTCTAATTGAACTTTTACTGTCAAAAATCAACTTTTCAGGTTGTCTCAGGATGGTGTCACTATATCTTTAGCTGATTTTTAAACATCTTAGTTATTTGGCATAGTAACATATTGTTAAGAAGAAGGAGACGATTATAGATGAATCTTTATTTAAAGGTTTTGTTATGTTATTTATTACAATTGTTATGTTGTAACTTAAATTATTTCAAATTTATGTATTGTTACAGTGGTCCACCACTCAGGGGAGATACCTCAGAACAGAAAGAAACGGTATATGGGGTTGGAGTGGTTAGAGAGTGGAGATACTGATCATTTTTTCATGAAATGGACCTTGTTTACATGTTGCAATAAATTGTATAGCCTACAGGCTTTTTCTCATAAAATGCAGTCATTCTATAAAACTGTAGCTTTACTCTAGCATCCATGCCCCACACACTGAATGTGGTGAGTGAGGTGGAGGCACTCCTGACATATGTAACACATGCCACTGGAAGCTGTGGTGTGAGGAGGGCTGTTTAGTTTTCAGTCTGCAACTGTGTGTAAAAAGTCTTAATATCTACAAGTTGACTGACATCAGCAACAGCGTCCTTTGGTTTCCTTGTGGACAGGAGTGATTTCATCTGTTTCTTATTGTGACTCACAACTGCTGTGGCAGAAAAGTCTGCAGAACCTGCAAAAACAAGCCTAATTATATGATTTAATATGATCAATTTTTCAATCAAGATAAATATATATACCACCAAATACTGATCCACATTATCAGTCTGTCTTTGACTTTCTCAATTAATTGTATCAAAGGGTCAAAAATAATGAAAATATCCACTAAATTCCCCAGGACACAATACATGACATTCTCAAATAATTTGTTTTATTTAAACTCCCCCTCCAGAAACATTTGTAAAAGTATGTAAAAATAATATTTTGTTTAACATGGTTTTCCCACAAGTAAAAAAAAAACATTATGAAAAGGGGAGCAGATCTACTCTTTCTCTCTCATCACAAATTATGTCACATAAGTAACGCATAGCTGCAGAGGTTAGGTTTGGGAAAAGAAACATGTTGAGGACGTACTGTAAAATGACATAGATTTCAATCAAGGTTTACATGGTTTTGAACACCAGTCTCTTACAGAAAGTCCATGGGGAAATTCCTGTGTTTTGTGACTCATCCAACACGCCAACCTGCCTCCCATCTGGACCGCTCGGAACCATTTCCCTCTTGCTTCTTCCTTCTTTACTCCCGTCAGCGAATTGGTCACGTAATTGCAGCGTGGGTGATCATTACATGGCGTTTGTACAAATTATTAGTGCATTACCTTTCCTAGGAAATGTAGGAACAATGCAAGAGAAAAACCTGCCCTCATTGAAAAGTTTTGGCCTGTTTGCGGTCGGTTTCGCTTTCGCCTTCTGTTTTCTTGGTGTTTGGGGGTTCAATGGCCCCTTCCCCGGTTTCTACCCCCTATGCCCAGACTACCACTTATGGTCGAATTGCACACCTGTAAAATTTCATGACTGCATCTCGCCTCTTGTGATGCTATTGCAGTGACAAAATCTGTCCACAATCAGACAGACAGGCAAACATAACACCTGGCATGGTACTCAAAATGGCTTTTGTCGAAGTTCCCGCTACAAAAGATGCCACCAGGACCACATTTTGCCATGACACACACAAGCACAGACTCACCAGGCACTGAAAGGCGTGCTCAAAAGCATTGAAAAGGAGAAGCCCAGCATCCTGTTCCCCAGGCCTGCAGCGTCTCCCTCTCCCAGCCTGAGCCCACCCCCAAAGGAGGCAGTAAATGGTCCATTTTATCTCTTTTCTGTCAACCATGACCGCAAGAGCACCAGATAGTAATCTGGTGGAGAAAAAAAGGAGTAAAAACAATTTAATTGCCCCCGCAATTTTATTTTACAGTCGTCCAAAAACCTTTCAAAGCAAATTATGATTGGGATGAAATTGCAGAGTCTCTTCCGCAGGAAGGAAAAGCTGACTAATCACCTCGTCATTAATGCTGAAGCTCATCAGGGCCTTGCCGCCTGCTGGCACTGCCCACACGGCCACGCTGACTTGCTGCTGTCAGAGCGAGGCTGGCAGATGATTTGCTCCAAAGCGAAAAACAGCTTTCAGGGAATATTTGGATTGTGCTGTTCAAATATTTGGAGCGCCCTGACACGGCTGCCGCCATCCAGAGCTGGCAAGGCAGAGACTGCCTGTAATTGATTTAATTAACAGTAATTACCCAACTGTTTTTGTGTACGCTCTGTAGTCCTGGGTTGGGGAGGAGAACGGAGGGAGGAAAGGTGGGGGGGAATCTGAGTTAATGATGTGTTTCCATCTTATTTAACGCTGTGGTCCAGTCTGGTTAAAGCACAGGCATACAGACACATGTAGATGTAATTTTGTGGAGACTGACACAGATCGACGCTGAGGGTGGCAGTCTCACATGAGATGAAATGGGTGAAATGAAAATGCTGACAGGTAGAGAAATGAAATAAGAGGTGTTACTTTGAAGGTTCAAAACCCTGCAACCTTTTCTTGTAGGTCACCACCTCTCTATAAACATCAAACAACAAGGCTGAACATGAGGATATAACTCATAAAAACGCAGTGACTTGGCATTTTGATAGCATTTACAACAAACGCAATGTGTGTGTGTTGCACGTGAGCTCCTGCATAATATGTGTCTGAGAGCCAGGGTGGGGGGAGCTGTTAGAAGTCTTGAGTTCTAGCCTGTAAATGTCATGTTTGGTCGAAGATTTCCGTTTTTGCCTTCTAATTGGTGTCGGGGGATTTTGGTTTTTAAAAGGAAGGTGGAAAAAAGAGAGTGAGGAAAGCAGGGAGGGGGGAAAAATAAGTCCACAGAACTGCAGAGTTGCACTGAACCCAAACTGTGTTTTAATGGTTTCTTCTCCGGGAGAGCATAGCTCGGGTCATTAAGACGGGAAAATGGGGTCGCGCTAGAATAATAATCCCTCGCTTTTATTTGACAGCACAAGAAAAATATTGTGTCAACACATAAAAGAGGTTAGTGGTGATCATAAACTACGTTCACTGTTCAAAATGTGAGGAGGGGGGGAAGCGTTACTGGATTGACAAGTCCAATACAGGCACATAATGTTTTTGAAGTTGTGGCAGGTTTTGCAGAAGGTGTGATTCGCAAACATCTGACATTTGAGTTTGCAGAAGAACTCTTCTCTGTTCAAATAGAGGTACCTCTCCTGGTGGAACTTCAAAGGTGATGGTGAGCTGTTGTCATCATCTGTGCATATAAATCTGTGAGCATTACTCTTTCACACACTCTATGTTTCATCTGCAACCACCCTCCATCCCTCTAACACCCCATGTCTCCTCTCTCTCCCCTCTGGTCTCGGTCTCGACAGTGAGTGGGTTACTCTACTGTTTACAATATTTCAAATTCCCTCTCAAGTGTTTGGCTTGGCAGGTTGTCTGGCCTTTTCCCTAGCAATTACAGGCTTGCGGGGTTTCTCAAATGGGGCTTTTGAAGAAATAACACTTTTCTCCCCCAGCTCAAGGGAAAAAACGGAGACATTTGGCCAGCGGCTCATACAGTCAATCACACAGACCGAGCTCAAGCTCTGTCTGACGCACTTGGCTACTAAAATATCCTCATACCTTGTGAGTGTGGAGGCACACAGACGCACGCACACACACTTTTCGGTACTGAGTTGGGAGTCAGTCAGAAATCTACTGTCACTAATGTAATATGAGGATTTGATGCAAAAACTTGTAATTGATTTAATTTTGTAAGCAAGCTTTAAGATGTAGTAATAGCCGAACAAATTAGGAGGAAGAGGAAGTAGTAATTATGCCCTAAATAAGTGTGTGATCATATGGTGAGAATGTCACATTCATGTGGAACAGTTGTTTGTCACATGTGGAACTGTCATGTATTTTCAGAGTTCGATGACCACTTGGAAAACACAAGGTCAGGTGCTGGGCACTGCTGTTGTGCCTTCTCTTGCACCAACTTTCAAGTGGCGCAGAAGCAGGTTGCGCTTTGCTAAGCAATCATAACCTACTTACCTGTAATCCAGAGATCGGCGCTGACCATCCAGGCCTTATTTTAAGTGTGTATTAAAATATTGTTTGTGGGAAAGGAAGACAGGAAAGATATCTGCTAACATTCATTGGTTGTTGCTCGTCACGACATGCAGCCGCATCATTCCAAAAGTTAACCTATGTTTGAGGGCAGAGCCTTCGGGCCTGGAAAAATAGGCGCTTGTGAATGCATATGTGCATGATGGCAAAAACACGACATGTGTCCGAGCCCTGAGACTTAACAGCCATGCTAACAGTTCTGTGAGGCTGCACATAGGCACATAGCAGTGCATTGGGTTAAATGCTAACATTAGCATGCTAACATGCTTACAATGACAATACTAACATGCTGATGTTAAGCAGGTATAATGCTACCATGGTAAAATCATCTTTGTTTAGCATGTTAGCATGCTAAGCTTAGCTAATTAGCAATAAAAACAAAGTGCAGGTTAGGCTGATGGTGGCGCTATATGAAAAGATGAAGAAGACTAATCGGAATTCATCATGAGGGGGACATAAATGTCTGTACCAAAAGTCACGGCAATGTATTCAGTAGTTGTTGAGAAAAAACACAAATATCAAACTCATGGATGCATTAGTGGAAAAATCAGGGGATTACCAGAGTCATAGGGATTCATCCTCAAGGCACCATGAATGTCAGTACCAAACTTTACGGCAATCCATCCAATAGTTGTTAAGATATTTCAGTTTGGACCAAATTGGTGGACCAGACAACAGACCAATGAAATTCCATTGAAAGCCCCGCAGTCATGCCACCAGCATAACTAAAAAAAAAGTTCTTATTAGAAAAATAAACAATAGTATTCTTCACATCACTGTTTTGATGTGTTCCTCTGTACCACTGACTCAAAGCAAGCTGACGACTGAGACTCCTGTTTTAAGACAGGGCAGATAACAGCGAGCATGGGAGGAGGGGGAGTAGATGGGGCTCAGAGATAGATTTTAATTGTTTATTTGTCCCTAATTGGCAAAGATCAACTTCTTCAGGTTCTGCTTTATCTCCCAGAACACAACAAAATAAGATATGATGTGTGAGGCTGTCAGTGAGAGAGAAAGAACGGGGAAGAAAGACAGACAGAGAGAGAATGTGTTTGTGTGTGTGTGAACAAGTGCAGATGAGGGCACATTTTAAGGACATAAGTCATTGCCGCGTCCCATTCTGGTAATTACAATAAATGTAATTGTTCAATTGCTCTGCTAAACTTTCTCTGTGAAGATTATGATGCCGAGCTCAGATGAAAGGCCCAGTAACATCAACAAAGTTGGCCTTGCATTGTCAGCGGGCGGAGAGAGGGGCTGGGGGGGTTAAAGGAGGAGCAGGAGGGGAGGTGGAGGGAGGGTCTTGAGTTCCTTACCCTGAGGCTAAGAATCTCCCCTCCCTCTGCTCTTCCACCTCCCCTCGCCCTTCCACCCACACAAGGGAGTTAAAAATCCCATTTACTCTGACTGGAGCCAGGAGTTGGCTTGAAAAGGCCGGGGACAAAAAGCGATTTTCCACGGAACAAAACCATTACAATGGTCCTGCTTTGATCTGAGCCCACCCCCCCTCTCCCCACTCCTACCAGTGCCAATTGAACTTTGTCACCATGCAACTGTCATCCGCGAAGGGAAAGCCCTTCTACACTGAATGAAGCGGTCCACAGCAATTTACTCCAGACAGCGCTTTGAAGTGTCAGGGAGAAGTCCAGCTCCTAGACTGCACTTTTTGGACAGCTCACCCTCTCTCCTCTCCTTCCCTCGTTCTCTTTCTTTCCCTTGCCAATTTCAAATGGCCAGCAGGACAGTGTGGATAGTCCAGCAGGGCAGCAAAAGAAGAGAGAGAACATAAAACGTCCAAGCATCTTTGCTTTCTCTCTCTTCCCCTCCCTCCCTCTCGTCTAAGTAACAGAGGCATGCAGCGCTGGCATGTGGATAATCAGCCATGGGGCCCCGCGACATCAAAAGCTTGGAGAGCCCCTAAGAATACAAATGTGAGGCCTAATGGTACACTTCATTAATGTCCTCCCCATCAAAGGCCACTTTACTGACTTGGGAGATTGACTAATTTACACATTGTGGGAAATTGCTCCCAGCCATGCGTAAAACTGCCAAGCATTTATATAGAGAGTCAGAGAGAGAGGTTGGGGGGAGGTAAGTGGAAGGGACAGCCTCTGTTCTCTTCTCGAGTGCTTTCTTTAACTGTTGGAAGTGGCTGAAGGCCAAGCCACACTATCACACATACGAACACCGGGGAGTGCACGCCTTTGTGTCTCATAAGGATTATTACTTTAGGCATTTCAGCGCTCTATCGCTTTCCTCCCCCTCCCTCTCTTTCTCATCCTCTCCTCTTCCCTCCTTGCTGGATCCACTTTTTCCCAGCTTTCTTTTTATAAAGGAGTAGTTCAGCATTTTGGGGAATTTGCTCATTTGCCCTTATTTGAGAGTGAGATTTGAGGAAATCAGTATCAATCACCGTTTATCTGTTTAGTACGGAGTTGGAGCAAACACCCGGGAACAGCTTTGGGCTGTTCCCGGGTGATTTTGGTGAGGTGGACACAGTTGGAATTGCAGGTCACATGGTGTCCAGAAGTCCAAAAAGACTTTTCCCCACACACAGTCATGGCAAAAGGATGAATCAATTTTCATCAGAAAAAGAAAACACAACGATTCTTATATATTCAGGCAATTACACACTAAAGAAAACACACTTATTTTATTCCATTTCTGCCAACATATCCCCCTGAATCCTACACACTGAACCTTTGAATGACTCTTTGAAATGTTAATTTATTACACCCAATAAAAATTAAAAAGTCTCGAAGAGCCACATCAGTACATTTTGTAGCATACTTAATGTGTGTGTAGAGCCAATGGGAAGTCTCCTGGCTTGGTAGGAGACTTTCATTGGAAAGAATGGGAACCATCTTGAAACACAGTATCCAGTCATCTCAATGACCTGGGGTTAGGGTGTGTTAAACCTAGCTTAGCATGCAGGCAGCTGCCCAACTGAAGAACATATCCAGCAATAATTCTAAGGCTACATTCACAGCAATACGTTTTTACTTAAAAATGCTGTTTTAAAATGAAAATGTTTTAGGACCGCTTCAGAAATAAACTCTGACCACACTAACATGTCTGATAATGCAAATCACATGACCATTCCCATACACTGGGCATGTGCATGCCGGTGTAAACAGGAAGCAGATTTTCTGTGGTTGGTTACTTAGTTCTAGAAATATGGAAGAAGCCCAGCAATTGTGAAAAGTAAGACCAGAAATTTTCTTTGACCGACGATGAGGTTACTTACATTGCTAAGGTAATACAGACAGACTGATAACACCCAGTCAGGAAACAAATGTACATGTCTGTGTCATCATTTTTAACAGTCTCTCTTTCCGTGTGTCCAGACTAAAATGCAATCCCAGAGTTTTCAAACCAAAATGGGGTCGGCAGCGTTTTTAAAATCTGTTATCCATCAACCAAATACTTTTTATGCAGTGTCTCCAGCTACACTGCAGGTTGCTAGATCCGTTTGGTAGGCACAGGTCTGGTACAGAGATCTGCACAGGCCGAATTACACCATACCTGGCTTTGGGATGCAGTGCCGATTGTGGCTGGCCAAGAAATAGTTACAGCATGTAACGCCCCCGAAAACTACAGATCATTACTACATTTCTGTTAATGTACAACAAAACTGTCTCAGTTTCACCTCATAGCGTTGGTTCATCAGGTGGGCACAAAATGACACTATGTTAATGCTAATGTTGCTCTGTGTCTGCATGTATTTGCTAACTTTTTTATAGCTTTTTTCTGCTGTCCTCATAAAGCTGTTTTAGGAGGTTTAATAAGGTTTGTATCGATTTCCTCATTTTACTCTCCAAAAACGCAAATGAGTTTATTTCTATTTCTATTTAAACTATTTCTCCAGAACACAAATGCATCGACTAATCCCCTACAATCCAAGTCTTCATCCTTTCCTTTGCACTGACACGTGTATGTACATTTTTCACAATCACACACATCATCTACAAGGGCACACACACAAACTCATATTACTGTCATCACCAGTTATTACAAGCTGGAGCCATGTGCAGACCAGCATGTTTTACAACCACGTTAACCATGCTATGGGGACTTAAGTGACTGCTCGAGATATTTTTTGTAGCCGTCCTACATACATGTAAACGTGAGCATGCACCGTGTGTGTGTGCGTGTGTGTGTGTGTGTGTGTGTGTGTGTTTGGGGGGCTGGAGGGAGTTAACGCCTGCTTTGGGCCCTGACACCTGCGATACAGAGCGAGTCTTTCAGCAGGCAAATTATATGGCTTTAATTTGTCCTCTTGAAACAGTGTAGCCGGCCGCAGACACTGATGCCAAGTGCTGCTCGACTGTAGCATTGAGGAGAATGTTAAAAGTGTGTTGAGTGTCTGTATATGTAAGCACAGCCCTGACATAAGTAAATACACTGCCTTGGGTGGAACACCTGTTTATGTTGGAGTCTAGGGGAGCTGACAGATATTATAAAGGAGTTTTCAATGTTTTCCATGTAGCGAGAAAGTAGCAATGAAACTTTTTCAAGGAGCCGCACTGGCAAAAGTGCTGTGCCACTGGACTGGGGTTTGCTGGCAGGAAGGGAAAGCCCTAATGTGTCTCGTTTGCAATCTGGACAGAGTTCTGTGGTTGGCCCAGCCTACAGTAGTGCACACTTCAGTCATTGGCTGGTCAACAGAGGCGATTTGAATATCGTGACTAATTCGACCAATTAAACTGTCAAAGGCCTTTTTTCAATGGGCCTTTTTCACAGGCTGCTCATCCATAATGCTCTCCTCTGTTACCCCGGGGTTTGACTTTAACTCTCTCTATTCACAGTGAAGTGGCGCAATGAGCTAGATCACAGAGTATGTAAAAGCATAGCCAGAGGCACTACTGGGCCAAGCCACAGATGAGGGGGGATCTTTACAAATTGAACAATGAGGTCAGTATAAACAGTTTGAGACACTGTTATTTGGCTGCTTTCAAATCAGAAGCGGTCAGGGTGGTCAAAACAAAATTTACTGGAATTATATGGAAGTCTTGAAATACAATTTACTGCTTACAAACATAAAGAGAAACTCATAGCATCTCTAATGTGATAGCTGTATCTCCACTCGTTTCCAGTATGTATATGTGACTGTGTGCTACTTGTTTTACTTACATGGAACTGATTTTATTTTGATACAGTTAAGCCCCCGCGTCCACCTTAGCATTTTTTCCCAGCTGAAAATTTTCAGCACTCCTCAGGAAATGCCTAGCTGAGAGCGCTTGAGAGTGCGTTGGAGGCACAACGTTTTTTCAGCTGAGGTGCTTTGGTTGCATCTGGTTGCTATGAAACAGACTGAAAATGTCAGCGCAAGGTAGAGTACCTGCTCGGGCCCTTGCTCTGGATGAAGGGAAGGCTGAAGCATGTATGTACATCTAAGATCTGACAGTTGGTCTTTGTGGTTTTCGTCCCGCCTCTTCTCCACTGTGATTGGACAGCTGGGTAAAAAGTAACAGTGTGGAGTGCATCATTTCACCCACAGGTTAACATTTTTCAACTCTCAGTGCCAGACGTGCAGCGCTCAGTGCAGAATAGATGCTCAGAGCCCCATCACGCTTCGATGGACATGGCCCTATAACAAAGAGAATAGATAGACAGAGAGGAATTTGCACAGAGGTAGTCGTGGTTCAAATTTGTTTTACAGCTGTTACTAACTCACAGTTCTATTGAAAAACACAAGTAATCCTGATACTCAGCTATTTCACTACTGTCTTTTTGAGCACGACAGACTGCTGATTTATAGCACGACAAAAAATAACTAGTTTTTACAATATATCATTTGACCACATCTAAAGGCAAAAGCAAGGTGAGACATGATGACTCTTAAACCCTTTTCAACCCAAATTAGTGTGTGTATTCAGGTTTTTTAAACACAGGAAAACCTGTTGAAAATGGGCAATAAATTCCTTTCCCACTGCCAATAGATGCAACCCGATCTCACTCAGAAGTCACTTGGGCAGTGACTTGCAGTGTCAGACACAGACGATAAAAGCTGTCCTTTAATGTAGGCGTGATACGCGGCCAGTCGCTGTTACAGTTTAATGGCAGCCGGCAGTATCACAGGGAAACGTGGCAGGACAAGAACAAAAGTTAAGGCGGTGAAAGTCTAAGGGGGTGGGTGGGAGTGGTGGTGGATGGGTCCAACAAACATTGACTTTCACCTGGGAGAGCAGTGTTTGCATCTCTTAAGATTATAAAGCCAAATCTTTTTCTTTTTTGCCTAAACCTAATCACATGCTTTTGTTGCCTAAACCCAGTCACATGTTGGAGGAAAAAAAAAGTCAATTCGCGTTGTTGTACCAATGTAGTGTGTTTATTTTGAAAGAGATTGTATGTAAGTAATAAATTTACCAGTGAAAGTGTATTTTGAAAGAAGACATGCATGTTAGAGGCAGAACTCACGGTGTCTCAAAACGTCAACGACCAACGCACCCAGGGTCCCTTGCATGTTGTATCTGGAAGTGGAAACCACATGACCAAATGTCGATATGTGACGAGGTTGGGGTGAGAATGTGTTGGTAGACCAGAGCCGTGTAGATTAGATTAGTTTTTTTCCCCCTAATGTATCACATTTGAAGTCACAGGCAGGCTTGAAAACAAGTTAGCAAACAGTAGAAAGCAGCATGGAGGCTAATGTTACAGTGGTTACTTTTTCTTATATCTCTAGCTTATACAGCGATGGACAGTGAGTTGTGGTGGCCCGTCACTGCATTGTGCTGGCAAAGGGGCTAAAATTAGTGCACCCACCTGGGTGTTATAATTCCATCCCAGCCAATCAGAGCTGATGGGAGCCAGAGATGGAGCCGGAGCTGGAGCCGATAAATACCTCTGACTACAGCAGTGTCATTTGTCCCAGGAGTGACTGTCGATTGTAACCTTTCCCATTAAATACAAAAGCCAGATGTTAGTAGGTGTTTGTGAGTTTTATATCCAGTGGGAAAAGCGCTGCACAAACAGAGATAACTGAAAACATTTTTGGACAGAGTTTCCTCAAAACCTGTCATGGGGTTGCACTCAGTTGTATACACTCAGAGTGTCAAGTAGTTGTGTGGAAAATGAAAACAAGCTTGAGTGAACTTTAAGTACTCAATATACCTGGCAACCACCGTGTGGGGGGAGTTCAGACTGTCTGTTTTGGAGAGTTAGAAAACATTGTCAGACAATACCATGTCAGGAGGGTGTTTGTGTTTCAAATGTTGATAGATGATCTGACAAACACATGAACTAAAGCACAGGCCTGTAGGTCATGTTCAGACACACAAGTGCACTGTGTGAAAATGTGGCCTCCTCATTCATTTCAGTGAGTACATGTAAATGTTAATGAAATGTCATCCAGCAAAATTATTACAAATAAATGAGACTGAAAGTGCAGAAGGCTGATAAAGGTTGGCATGGCTACCATCACCGCAGGGCAGGCCCATGTACCGCAGTGTGTGTTTACATGTTTTTCCTGTTCTTTTTCATTTCATTTTCTCTCTACCTCCAAGGCATCTGTTATGGCAGTACATTTCCAACATAGATTCCTTAGCTCTGCAGAATGGCAGCACCATAGCGCTCATTGTATAACCTTGCAAAACTTGTTTTATCGTTGACTGTAAATTACTCTGCAATTAAATTTTTCTATCGTCCAAAACAAACACAGCGTTGACGCCGTCGAGCACAAAGCAAAAGGAGGTTATGACCGAGATCAAGGCGACAGACTGACAGATAATTGTGGGAAAGTTAACACACCTTCAGTCAGTTGAACATGCCACTGTTGTACACACTGAGTCACTCCATCAATATGATTCAATTTGTTTTCATTGTTCTCATAACCGAAGTACAACCAAACTGTTACAAAGCTCGTCTGAGACACAGCAGTGATGGCCAACCAATGGAGACATTTTGGGAGACTGAGGGGAGACTTGACATCAATAGACCAGAGTCTGGTCTCGTGAACCTCAAAGGGAGCGCTTGAATTCACCTTTTGTCCGTCCCTAAACGAGACGCTGGGGAGACCGCAGCAATCTAGTCCACAGATCTCAAAGAAAGGGAGAGCCACGCTTGGATTTAAGTAATGCGGTGCTCCTTGTTGAACAAATTCACCATTGTGACTCGTTAGCCTGATACTATCCACATACCTGCTTTTGGGGAATGCATGTGAAAAGGCGGTCTGGAGTCTCTGCCAAGAGGAGGGATGGAGTGGTGAGGAAAGAGGAGGGGCTCTACTTAATGGGTCACAAATTCACATTGAGAGGAGCCACATCTGCATTTTATCAGCAGGGCCCAGATAGTGTTACAGGGGACGATTGTCTGCAGATTGGCCATTGGGCCTTTTAAAGTGGTAAATTGTTGAGGAAAAGCAGAGCTGCACACAGGATGACGTAGCATGGTGCCACCTGCCACTCACGGAAGCTGTCAGGCTAGCACCATTGAAAAAGGCTTAAAGGGAACCTATTATACTCATTTTCAGGTTTCTGCTTGTATTTTGGGTTTCTACTAGAACATGTATTCATGCTGTAATGGTCAAAAACACTTTTTTCTCTCATACTGTCTTTGCCAGAACACCTGTATTCACCCTTCGTCTGAATCGCTCCACTTTAGCGCCTGTCTCTTTAAATCCTTCTCCTGAAAAAGCCCAGTCTGCTCTGATTGGTCAGCATTACCAGGTCTTTCACATCTGCGATTTTGGCATCTTTGCACTGTCATTGCAGCCAGGGGAATGACTATAACTGAGTATAGCAGCACTTTCTACCATGAAAAATGACAAATATAAGCTTCTACACCAAAATCTTCACAACCGGACATGTTCCAGCAGGAATATATCCCAAAATTGGAGAGAAATTAACAACATCTGCAACCAAGGCCATGTCCACACCAATATGTTTTCAATTCAAAACGGGGTATTGAAACCAAAACAACCTCCGTACACATGAGCATTTTAGCATTGTTTCAGTAATAATCTCCGTCCAAACTAACACATCTGACAAAGCATCTCACATGATCATTCATCCACGCTGGACATGCACATGCCAATGTAAGCAGGAAGCAGATTGTCTACTCTATGGCTGGTTGATTAGTTACATTAACGAAAAAGACCAGCGATTTCGGTGCTTGAAATGATGACTAGGTGGAAATGTTACTGAATGTCACATGAGTATATAGCAGTCAAGGCGGCTGAAAACAGATTGAGAGTCGTTGCAAAGCAAATACAGTGACAAATTAGAGCGGTATCGGCCGGGAACATTATTCATTGCTGGAAAATGGCAATGGAAAAGGAGTAACATTATCCACTCAAGAAGGAGGAAATCACCAAAGGTATGTAGGCCTAGCTATAATCTTTTGGCTTGACCTGCCATGACTGTTATGAGCCAATTGGGAAGCAAATGTGAGTGTCTGTGTCATCGTTTCCACCTGTCCGGACAACAATTTAACCTCAGAGTTTTCAAACGAAGACAGGGTCAGCAGCGTTTTTAAAGGTCTATGTTTTTGGGGCTTCAAAAACACCAGAGTAGTGTGGAAACTAAGCGTAAATGTAGCAATAGCTATGCTTTTCAAAACAGAAATATATATTAGTGTATATGTAGCCCAAGTTTACATATTTGCCTGACGTTAGCATGTAGCTAGATGTAGCAGTGTAATTAATGTAAACACTTGCAGTAGTGTGCCTTGGGCAGACGACCATATAAAGAAATTCAGATTCAGTCAAATTCAGACCATTTTAACTCACCCAGACTAGTTTCTAGTCCTTGGTTCAAGCTACTTCTCTTTTTATTTACACTCCCCAACATCAAAAGCATCAGCGGTAATTTGGCAGAAAGCCGTTATCTGCTCAGACATGGTCTCTTCCCATGGCTGACCCAGAACATCCTCTGACACATCTTCTCCACAGGGAGCTGTGGACGTGGGGGCCAGCGTGGTCTGACAGCGAAACAAGTCCCGGGAGGCGTCAGAGTCCCTGCAGGGACCTCTTGTCTCTTCCCTCCGCTTCATTACCATCTTCCCCCTTTTTTTCTCCCCTTTCATCTGCAGTCTATCGCTGGCTCCAGGCCGCTCGCATCCGGGAATATGGTGAATAGGGGTGGGAGGCAATAGACGGAGCGGGAGCGGATATGGGAAAAGGCAGAATAAACATTACAAAGAAAGGGGATTTTCATTTCAGTTTTAAAGCCTCTTGTTTTAACAATGGAAATTATTTCTCTTCTCTGTTACAGCTCAGGTGATTTTAAACAACAGAGTGGTTCATTTTTCTGCTCATATCAACTTTCTCTGCCTGTGACAGGGTCAACTGGGAACTGGACTTCATCATATGTAGAACATGTAATTAGACATGACAGGCCAATAGCATGTTAGTGGACTAAATGAAGTGCACAAATAGAAAATTTATAAACAGGGATAAAAGCATGAAGGGTAGAATGTATCACAGAAAAGCAGTTTCACATTGATGCTGCTGGAGTTGATTTTCAGGTTTCTGATGATTATATATTGCTCATTAGAACTTCCCCACATGCATAAAAACTTTTGCGATTGAACCTGATTTTATTGTTGCAATTTATCTTTCCTCTGGAGGAGATTTGGATTGTTCCCTGTATGACAACAAAACCCAGCAAATGAATAAATCAGCGAGCCGCATTGCACAGCTCAGCAGAATCAGCTGCACAAAAGAGACAAGGGAAAGTTATTCTATCAGTTTCAAAGCGGTCAAGGCCAATAAAGATGTTCTGCAGAATCTCTTCACTTTATCTTAATTGTCTGAGCAAATGGGAGGGAGAGCCATTCCAGTTTATGATCACCTATTTGCCCTCTAATGGTGTTTATAAAAAGGACAGGAATACACAAATTAGGGCAGATGGTCAGGATAAGACACACACACACACACACACACACACACACACACACACACACGCACAGCTTTTCCACTCAAAGTTTAGAGGCATTACTCAAAGTCAAACTGAAATTTGGAATTCTCATTGTATTGTGTTGGGAAATATAAACTACAGTATAATAATGATACCACAGCTATTGCACACAATTTTCCATTTCTTAAAATGATGTTTTAAAACTTTGTTTGTGGAAAACTTGTAAAAGCTTTGAGCCTTTGAGTGGGCGTTTCCCATGGCAGTGGTTGACATTTGAGAGCCAGCTATGCTAGAGGACACCTTCTCAGCTTCTGTACTGTGCCACTAACTGGAGCACATGATAGCCCTGTATGGCTATTTCTGCTTTTTTCCCCCCCATTCTCAACAAACATAACATTAGTTATGAACCATTGGCGATTTAAGACATATGTCCACATTTGGGGAGACCCATCTCGCCGGTAAGTTTGTATTTCTCTTGGAAAGTGGAAGCTAACTAGCATAGTCCACAATTTCCACTGATTTCCATCAGATCATTGATACTAAAAGTGCATCCTTCAAGCCAATGGCAACTCTCAGAGACATGTTGTGCCCCCCCCCCCCAACTGGGACATAAAATGCATGCATTATATTTTAATCATCTGTGGTCCTATACAAGACTTTTACTTTAAATAGCTGACATTGGATACACTACTCAGCTACAGCGTTAAATTACTGTTACTAATCAAAATATTGGTCATTACAAAGCAGTTACATCCAAATATTTTCTTTTTTGTAAAATGTTGATTTGTAGAATATAAAATTCATTCTGTTGCTTTGCATCATTTCACTGTGCAGGAATGCCTTCTTTTGACAGAGCCTTTTTACAGACATTTCTCAGCTTTATTGCCCAGATTAAAACATTTTTTAGAGAAGTAATCAAAAAGTGATCAAATCTAATAAGTCACATTTGATGAAGTAATCAAAATATTTAGATTAATTATTACATTTTCAATAAGATAATTAGAATTCTGTAACCTATTACAGTACATTTTAAAAGCAACCTTCGCAACACTGGTAGGAAGGTTGAATGGCAGCTAGAGGGTTGAGGTAATTATGTTCTGTCATCAGTGATAGTGCTGTTAGCTAAAGTTTTCATTTTGGTGGACAGCTCTGCAGTTTAATGTAGGGCTGAGGTGTGTGCATTTTTCCTATGCTGGCACCCTAACTTTGAGTAAACGCTGAGAACCTCTGTTAGCTTCCATTTTACGAAATGGTGAGTTACAACATATAGTAATGAATGAACAAAGTCATAACACAGCGTTGTAACATAGGTGAGTGGAGATGGCACAAAATAACAGCTGACAACGCTGATCCCCCGGCTGGTTAACTGCCTGTGTGGCCGTTGAAAATACCATTTTATATTGGTTAATCCAATTACCTGTATATTGTAAGTCATAACCAAACATTCATGTCCTTAGGAAAACATTGATTTAGTTGGTGCTATCAGGGCAGAAAAATAAATAAAAGTAACATTTCTTTTTTTAGTTTATCAGAATTTTGATCAAATAAGTAACTTAAACAAACACCAAGGATAGATATACATGGATTCATTATTAGAAATACATTTTTGAATTCTGAGAAAACTGGTTAGGAGTAAAACTAATAAATAAATAAATGTAAATGCTGTGTACATTTAACTACACCAATGTTTCAAGTTTCAGAAGATACTACAAAATTCATAGGACAAATATTATCTTCCAGTATTAAGCAAAAGAGTCTGTTTCATAAAGTGTCACAATACTGTGATAATGCAGTCGTTTCCATTGATATATTTCACACATTTTATTGACAATAAAAAAAGGGAATATGCACTGATTCTCTGGCCAGATATTTGAAACCAATTCAGCACTTTCACTCGACAAGCATTTTAGGTAACTGAGGCTAATTTATTGCTTTATTGGGGGCCAGCTTTGAAACACATTTTCCCATGACTCTCCACTTTGATTTCCCTGACCTCTGACAGACACACCTTCCCTAAATGCACACATAAATCCATGTCTACCCACACACATACAAGGAAACATACACACACACGCTAACCTTTGTTTATGTGCATTTCTTCTGCAATTCTCTCTCTCACACACACACACACACTCTGCAAGTTGCCTTATCGCCAGACTCTCATGCGTCCCCAGACTCCACTAATCAAGACAAACTCCAGCCATTCCCCTCACCCCCTAAAACCCACCCTATCATATCCTTCTCTCATTCCTGCCCCCCCCCCCCCCCCCCCCCCCCCTTTCTCCCCCCCCCCCTCTCCCCCCTC
>NC_065529.1:19822719-19874968 GCF_006386435.1 Epinephelus moara
CTCTCATTCCTCCCCCCCCCCCCCCCCCCTCCATCCTCCTTCATCCCCTCCCACTTGGCCCTCTGTGGCCGTTGGGCCGCACAGGGTCCCACTGTAATTGGTTTAGACATAATTTACTGCCCACTTGGTAATGTAGCATTTCAGCATCTGATAAAAATCATATCAAGTCACAGCAATGGGCGCTACGGCTTGAAAGGGACTCATTGTAATCATTTAGATACCAGAGGAGGTTCCTGCTCTCTCTCACTCAGCCTCACTCTCTTTCGCCCCCAGTCTGTGGTTCTGTCTCTGTCTCAGGCGCACACGCACACACACACACACACACACACACACACACACACACACACACACACACACACAAAGACTAAAATACAAGCTTATATATTCAGATGTATGTGTGCATATAAAACTCCCCGCTGACATTTTCCTCCTTCCTCCTTCACTTTACTTTTTACTGCAGGCCATTTTCAAGGGTCAAGACAAAGCACTGTACCCATTATTGTTCAAAAAACGTGGCTGCAGTTACCCGCTTGACTACTTGTAATAATATTCTTGTTTCCCTTTATTCTTGTGAAATGAGAGAGTGGGAGAGAAACGGAGAAACGGAGAGTCGGGGGTGGGGGGAGAGTGGGGCTGAGGAGAAAATCGGTCTCAGAAATAGAGCTAAAGTAAGGAAATCCAAGTTCTGTGACAGTGAATTGATGAAAGTTGTAATTATCATAATTAACTTAGTTTTGGGGGCTTTACATGGAATTGCAGGAAGTGCAGCTGTCTTTTCTCTCCGTACTTTCAGTGAGCCATAAATTGAGCCCCCGGCTGATTCTGTTGCCACATTTGTTTCCACACCATCTCTGCCGAGCTACTGTTGCACTGTGGTTAAGGAATGATGGCGTTGGACTGGAGCAGATGTCAATAAGAGACGGGCTGTTAGTGGGTAGAAAATTTACCTGCAGATCATACTATTTTTCAGAAACAGAAATCAAGAACACTAGTATTTTTAAATGTATTTAAAAGACTGCAAAAACGGTATAACCCTGACAGAATTAGAGTGCAATGGCAGGAAAAGAAGCATTTTATTATTTTATGACTTCTAATTAAATGATTACAATGACCATTTGATGTGGGGGGTAAACAACTCATTCAATAGGTTGGATTCAGAGTTAGCCATACTCCTCAAGTTTAAGTGCTTTATGTGACCGGATATTATTGAGATAATTGCTGCGATGCGTTAGGATATGAACTTTGGGTTAAATTGCGTGTGAAAGGACTTTTCTTCCAGACCTATGAGAGCGGAAAGGAGGCTTATGAACCAGCTAATCCTATGATAACACTTATTACCCCTTAGCTTGCAGATTTTGGTCTAGAAGTATGTATGTGTATACTTTTCCACATTAAAGTCTATATATGTAGTCTTATTTCAAAACACTGATAATGTGGAATTCTTCTAAACATTCTTCTTATCAGCCAATAAAAATGTCTAGATTACAAGACAGTATATGTTTGTAGTGTATTTTGTTCTACAAACTCTTGTCAAAAATCAAAAACTAATTTAGAAAAGTCAAAGTTGTTTTTGCTTTTAGGAAGAATAATAAAGATCAAAACTTCCACCCACCCACAGAGTTGAAACAGTAAAAAAAAATCCGCCTCAGTTGGCAGTGGTATTTGAGACGGAAATTTAGTGGACCCTATTACCAGGTCCTGAGGTAGATAGCTATAAGCGCACAATTTGCCTTGTGTTTTATGAGCGGCACTAAATCTGGGTTTTATCAGTGTTAGGGAAAATCCTCATGCACTCTTCAGGTTTCACTGACGTTTGGCGCATTCACCACAGAAGTCCGGCCACTCTCTCTTCAAGGCTCATCTGCTCCATGCTTGACCACACAAAGGAAGAAGCCACTGGGCTAACAAAGACGCTATCTGAACACTAAACAGAGGCCTCGTGTGTAGAACAGTCCAGATAAGTAGACAGGTGATCGGGCTGTGATCAAAGACTCGATGATACTTCCAAGAAGATTCCTTCCTTTAAAACAACATGACTGATTGTGCTAATTATCAACTGCCAACTCCCATTCAACAAGATAAGCACCCCTTGCCCCATCTGTATGTGATGTCTGTGAGGAGAGCTGGAGCTTCATCACATGTTTTGCTGTCTGTAGTTGTTAACAGTGACTCTGCAAACTGTAGCTGCTTCTGCATATGTAGAAATCTGGATTTGATATCATCATACAATGCTGTGTGATCACATGCAATCTAAACACGTGGATGAAAGTCAATGTGAAATTACACTGTGAAATAATATTTTGGATAACTTTACAAAAAAATGGATTTTGGATGCACTTCACAGCAATAATTATGCAGCTGTGTAGTCTGTTTAGCCATTTTCCTGCCGATCTAAACTCAACTGTGAAGGCTTTTAATCCTCCATCATTTGATGGAGGAAAAAAAGTTGTGTTTGTGCTATTATAGAATTACAAATTTAAAAAACATGTAATTATAAATAGGATTCTAAGCCAGTGAAAATAGGAAAGTGAGAAGTCCGCCCGCCGACCATTTTATAATTCACAATGAAAAAAATTGATTCACACTGAACATTTTTTTGTACTTTGAATGTAGATAAGGTGCAAGAGTGCATAAAAGAGCATAAAAATAGAGCTTGTTTACCAAAGAAAAAAAAGTGCTAGTGGAGGATCCCTTAGACTCCCGACAAAGGTCCTGGCTGAACCCCAAATATCCTCAAATTCTAGAAACACCCCTGTGGACATCTGACCTGTGCGGGGCTTCTGCGACTGGATTTGAGAACAGCAAACACTGACTGCAAAAAAAAAAGGTGTTTATTAAATAGCTCCTGGCCTCCTGTCAACTTGCAAAAGTTTTGTGTCCCCGATGTAACAGGTAAAAAATGATGAGACCTGAAAATTAAAAATCTCTGAGTTTGTTGTCTTGGCAATATCTAATAAGCAATAGGTACTTATCACTATCACCACTTGAAAGTGTTTTATATTATGTTTTGTTTGCTGCTTTGTCCACTTTTTCTCACTCTAACAATTAAAAAAAACACTGGAGGTTCCTTTTAAGACTCTAATTAGATAATGTCATGTTTTTACACATCAGGCTTTAGCAAAGATCCATGTTTGACGTGACCACAAACCACCACTCCGTCTTGCCGTGCCACCGTTGGGAAGTTACAGCCTAGTTGGAGCTTCAGTGGCCACCGATGGTGTCTAAACAGCGGGGTGGAACAACTTGTTCGTGCAAAGAGCCGAATCCAGTGCCGTGTGAGGTTTATCTGACTTGTCTCTGTGCCGTCCACTTGCAGCAGGGGAGGCCGTCACAATGCAACGTATCTCACATGCCGCAGGGCCGCCAGCCAAGGGAGAGCTATTAGTACTCATTGTGAAAAGTGAGTTGTTGAAGTGCTCACTAAATTAAAGACAGACTTATATCTTCCAAAGAAGAAGGGCTTGGAAGTAAATAGGTGGTTTTCCTGATCGTTCCAAAGTAAATAAGTTAGAAAACTGTTTCCATCCACTTTGGAGCTCAATCGTCTGGGTCCTATTTACACCACCAGCTATTTAGCCATCTTGCACCAGCACATCCATGACCATACGCACAGCTGAAAGGTATTGTACACTTAGAGGAAAACCTTGAGAGAGGCCAAATCTTGTCGAGTTGAAATAACAGAGAAAGGATTAACAATGCGTGTGGCTACGCGGTTAAAAGCCCAACCTCTGACTTGATAGTTTTAACAACTTAATAATATGTACAAAAGGGCAAAAGTGAGGCTCCAATTATGGCGGTGCTGGAAAAAAATACAATCTGTTCACAGGATTGCTTCAGGACTGGAAACCATTTCAGAAACCAAACAGCAATTTAAGTGTTTTATATCGCTTTGCTTCGTTTAACGTAGCCTTTAGAAATCAGATCATGTGTCACAGGCGGACAGAGTAATTGCATATTAATCCCATCTAATATGTCTCAAAACTGTGTAATGAAACAATAAATTCATAACACCGCCTCTTACCTCCCACGCCTGCAGTCAGTGGAACATTGTCAAGCTTTCATAATCCCCTCACCCCAAATGAAACTGCACTGAAACCTTATATCACTCTGCACTGTGGTCTTGACATCATCATTTCATTGGTGTACGGACTCTCACAGGGCACTCTCTCCATACAAGTGCGCACTTGATAAGACTTACAGGCCACTTAGGAAGCTTTTTAGTGGTTTTCAGCCCCTGTCAAGAGTCAAGTGCAGCCGCTTGGCTTTGTTACCGCCAAAACTCTTCACATTGAGTCCATCTTGAGCTGCTCCAGAACTACGGCGCACGCCTCACGCACCCGCCGAAAGAACTCAGTCTAGTGTCAAGCCATGGGGGATTAACTTCAGACCAATAACACGCAATTAGATTTATTTTCCCCTCTTAAGCCTATTAGGCCTCAGCCGAGCAGTCAGCGGTTGTGCTTTCGCTGAATTTAATTGTGTTTCTTATGCCCAATGAGCTGCACGCCGCAGGGGGTGGAGGAGTGGAAGAGGCCCTCGTGTCAGCCTCGAATAGCCCGACGGAAAGCCACGCCTGAAGGGTTCACGAGCGGCCGAGGTTGATCTCCGCTGAGCTTCTTCACCCGGAAGGGAGAAGTGGGAGCTCCTCAAACTGTAAAGTGAAACTGACACCGCCCTTAATCGTGTCACTTTGCGTGTCGTCCCCTTTCATGGGCTCGCTAATCCTGTTTTGCAAAAATAAAGAAATGACCACGTGTCTCACTCTGAGGCCTTCCGCTGATCATTTACAGCCCGCTTTTGCCTTTGTATGCATGTAGGTTCCCTGGCTGCATTGCACAGCAAAATAAAGACAGAAAAGAGAAAGCACATGGTCATTTTCTTTGTGATTTTGGAACACATGACTGGAAAAAAAATAGGGTTGCATCTTTTGAATGGTGACATATCAATCCAGTCTCCAATGCATAAGAATCCTCTTTGATGGGAATACCATCATATAATTTCATTTTCCTATTTTTGGATTATTGGGTCACATGGATAAATCAATTTATTACAAATATCTGTTGAGTACTTGATTCTGATTCAATTACAGCATTCAGTGGTCTGTTATTTCTAAAGACCAGACCATTGCTACAAGTTCTGATCATAGACGCTAAGGAGAAGCCATGAAATCATTTTTAAATAAAGAAAATCTGATTTAAAATTTAAAAGAGTAGCTGTGTAACAAGCAGGAAAATGTACGGCGAGTGGGTCATTATTGTGAAATAAACCATTTTGCAATGATGACCTTTAAATTCTAATTAATAAAATGCACATTTAAGCGTTCCAGTCACTGTCTGTGCAACTGCAGGTACCACATAAAAGCAGGGCTAATGATTGCAGCAATACAGAGGTGTAACTGACAGAGAGAAGGATCCTATTCTGGTAGACAATAATTCTTGGTGCCTATTCTTCTGATCACATTTACATTCAATCCAGAAGCTAAATCATCTTCAAAGCCCCCCTCAATACCTGCTTTCTTCTCTATTCCCCTGTCGCATGCTCTCTGTTCAGCTACACATGTGATGTCTCACCTCTATACAGTCGTAGAATTTGATAAATGAAATATCCATCCCCCTCAGTCAGGTGGATGTAATACCTTTGCCAGCAAATTGAATGGATCCATAAGAAGAGTGCTTCATCACATCGTCATCCATGTGGAAGGAGCAGCAGCTGCACCTCAATGGAGACAATCAAAGGTGGAGAGAGGAAGAAGTTATCATGTGGGTGCGAGCAGAGACGCACAAGGTGGAGGATGGATGTTCAGGTGCTGCTTTGGTGACTTTTCCCAAACAGCAAACATGACATACAGCACATTACCCAGCCACCAAGTCAGAAAACATAATTACTGTATTACATTACCTTGTCCAGAATAAAAGTGTGTCTATGCAGTCCTGTATACAGTACATGACACCAATCCTGGTATACCCAACAAATTGCTGCTATTAAAAGTAGATTGCTACAGCCATAATGAGACCAGTGAGCACTCTGAGACACATCAAGCCTCACGCAATCCAATCAGAACAAAAACAAACATCTGAAGCTGCAAACTCTCATTACACCATCATCCCTCCAGACCCACACTTCAGTTTGAAACACTTCTTGATGACTGAACAAACAAATCCCAACATTTTTAGTGTTTGGCTTTTGGGGGGCAAGATTAGTAATCATATCTCTGTCCTGTTATTCTATGTCTGGGCTGGGAGGAGGAGGTGTGTGATGGGGGGTATGGATGAATGGGGGGAGAGGGGTTGGTGGGCTTTTGCTGAAAACATAATTGGCATGGCCCCGGTGACACTGTCCATCAGATTGTGCTGTGCCTCTCTGTGTGCATTCGCAGGGCCCCTGCGATGTTTCATTAAACAAGGAGCGGGGCCTCTGAGGAGATGTTTGTGCAGCCTCTGTGGCTCCACCACACAGCGAGGAGCGCGCCTAGCCATCGCAGCCTTAACACAACTATAATTAGCTATGCAACCCCAGCTCATAATGAGTCTTACTGTGTGTAGGATGTGTGTGTGTTTTGGAAAGAAAAATTACACATATAATCCGTAAGAGTTTCATGAAATCAACACATATGTTATTCAATTCATGACCTGCAATACACATTCATTCTAGTTAAATTCTGTAATTAACTCACTATATAATAGATTTCATTGTTAGTGGTGAGGTCCGCCATTCCCTTGCTGGTTTCAAACTATGCATGAGAGATACCCATAAAACAATGTATGCATGTAATCCAGCATTATGGCCTTTACACACTGGCTCTTTTCTGCTGCCATCAATTCACATCAATATATTTTTTAGAACAGCTGTTTTGGAATAATTTCACACAGAACACAAATAATCTGTGGTAAAAAAGCAACAAATTTTTTTTTCCAGTATGAGGTTGATTTTTGTGAACTTTCGCACTGTGAATAAAGGCACCCACCAATCACTTTGTGCAGAACAGACATCAAGTCACAACGTCACAGCAATGGTGGAACTGTCGCATTGCTGCTGGTATGAATATTTTGGATGTGGGTGAGTATTTGACATTTTCACAGAAAATGCTAGTATTTGTTAAAAAAAGGTCACCTATCACTCAACAGTGCATCTCTAAGCAAGATCAGCATTTTCTGATAGCTGAACAGTTTTAAATATTGCTGGGAGTAATGGAACAAGGAGGGGCAGCCACAGTGAGCTGTTAAATAAGGAGTAGTTGGTACCTCAAAACTTCTCTGCAACAAACTGTTTTCGCTATACTTTGCTGTTGTGTCCAAAACTATTGTGCTCTGTGCAGCTCAAATCAGATCATGGTTGCTCACCGCATGATAGAAAAAGTTGTCTGTTTGTTTGATTGCCCTATAAAGTGATACACTGGTTGCTCTTCTGTTGTATTTCTGACAAAGTAGCTGCTCAATGAATGTTTGCTGCCCCCAGAGCTCTGGTTATTAAACCATCATCAGTAACGATGGAGTGCAGAATGCAGTTTTGCAGAAAAATAATGTATTCATTCCCAGGTCATCAGATACCAATGCTTTGGGTTGGTGGCTCAGTCCAACTACATTTTAAAACCAATACTTGATACTGAGAGCAACTGATGTAGTATAAAGAGTGAGAAAGTCTGTGCAGGGCGAACGGAAGGGTAGGCAGATGGGTGCCTAACGTGAAACCAAAAGTCACTGTTGTTGTTGTTGTTGTTGTTGTTGTTCTTTCACTTTAGTTTTTATTGATTTTCCTCATTTTTACATGTACATAAACAAACACAGCACACGTGCCATTAACGACAGCAGAACAAACAAAGAACATAAAAGAAAGAGTAATGTCCTGTTGGGAGCTACATTCTTTTTTGTCCATCCATTCTCACAGTTTCGTCCTCTATATCAATTGTCCTTTCAATTGTCTGTCGCTATTCAAGGTCCTGAAAAATGTCCATTTCAGCCACTTGTCTTCTAGCTGTGCGTCTTGCAATCTCAAACGTCAGTTTTTCCATTGTATAGATTTCCTCTATTATCTCTATCCACTGTTCCCAGGTCGGCGGATCTACTTTACCCCATTTCCTTGTTATAGCCTTTTTGCCAGCTATTAACAATATTTTAACCAGGTACCTATCCCCTGCATGTACATTGTCTTCCGTGAAATTACACAGATGGAGTACCATACAGCTCATAGGAATGTCATACCTTAGTATCTCTTGCAGAGTTACATGTACAATTTTCCAAAACATCTGTACCTTATGGCATTTCCAAAATATGTGTACATGATCTGTGTTTAATATTCCACATTCTCTCCAACATGGTAGGTTTACATTCAAATATTTACTCTTGACCTTGAGCGTGATAAAAAATCTGATCAAATTTTTCCCAGGAGAACTCCCTCCATATCCGCGAATTGGTGGATGTTTGATGCATTTTCCACATATTTTGCCAATCTTTGTCTGAGATTTTTATGTTGAGCTCCGATTCCCATTTTTCTTTTATATAATTAGTTGAATTTTTGTTTATTGTCAATTTTTGGTACAGTGAAGATATAAATTTTTGGTACAGTGAAGATATTAAGACAATGTTATTTTAATGTAATGTTAAACACTTTACTTTTGGTCGTTGCTCAATTACGTCACTCATGTTACATAAAAAATGTAGTTTCTTTAATACAAAACATGATGTTTTTTCTAAACCTAACCAGTAGTTTTGCTGCCTAAACCTAACCGCGACCATTTGACAATATTAACCATGTGTTACAATGTGTTTCAGCTGTGTGGCCGATTTCAGATTTTTTAGCTACAAGTGACCATATTAAGACAAGAGGTTCATCTGACTGAGAGCCCGAGGACGCTATCCACAGACAGCCTGTCACTTAGTTTGGCCACTGCCAGGATTATGCATAACTTTAGGCCTTAATCAAATTTAAACAAATGAATTATATAGAAATTCACCCCTGCACAGTTGTCATGAATAGGAAAATTAGCTATACAGACTAACAGTTGTTTTGTACTAGCCTGTAAACATGTTTAATTCTGCTGTAAAGATAGGTATTTTAACATGGGAGTTGATGAGCAATGACTTACTTTTGGAGCCGGCCTCAAGTGGCCATTTGAGGAACTGCAGTTTTGAACACTTCAGCATTGACTTTTTTTTTCAGCCCTGAAGCTTGCCGCTTGGACTCAACAATTTAAACTTCAATTCAATTACAATTTCAATTTTATTTATAAAGCCCAATATCACAAATGACAATTTGCCTCAGAGGGCTTTACAGCATATGACATCCCTCTGTCCTTTGGACCCTCACAGCGGATAAGTAAAAACTCCCCCAAAAAACCCTTTGACCAGGAAAAAAAATGGTAGAAACCTTGTGGAACTCCAAAACAAACTCAAGTATGCAAAGATGATTCATCAAGAACAATCAACTACCTTTTTCCAGAACTGCATACTGCACCTTTAAGTGGGCTATTATACTTGTAAAAAAGTGACTCACTGAGGAAAAATACTGTTGATATATGCTTGGATTAACAAGTCAAGCAAAAATTAAACCATGCCTGAAATTTTCTGGGTCATTGCCACTTGGTACTTGCCAAATTGCTTTCACCTTCCCAGAAGAATTTCAGGCCAAGTGAGGCTGAATGGCATGACGTTAGACTTACTGAAGTGTTGTTATATAAAAGTTATTCATTGATGTCGTCTGAGTTTGAATGTCATCACCTGGTCGGTGTAATCATAATTCTGACTGCATGCCTTCCTGTAAAACATCTGAACCTGCTGAAGCAAAATACAATAAACTGTAACTAAATCTGCATGTCTCCAAACAATCACTTCTGAGTTTGTAATAGTTTGCAGTAACAGTGAACAACCATCTGTTGGAAACAAAACCAATTACACAACTGTTACACTATGACACAGAAAACATAAACGGAGATCCAGTTGTGCATAAAAGGACCGAGGCTCCTGGTCATGGCCCTCAGCTTCAACAAAGATAATCATCAGAGATATTGAATAAGGGGGATGTGAAGATAATATGAAGCATGCAAGCCAGAGGAATCCGCACTGCCTTATATGGTCTCAAGTGGAGCAGAGAGGGCAAAGGGGTTAGCGAGGGTACAAATCGTGGACAGTACCAGCTCGTCCTTGGGAAAACTTTTGTCTACAAATGTGGAACTAAGAGAAGTTTAATAAATCATATCACGCCCCAAAGAGATTCCATTGTGAGTAGATCACTTGTGTCCCGTCTGGATTTAATAATTCAAGGTAAAGCCAACTTTTCTTCAACTTTTCATCTTAAAAAGGGGTCAGCATTGGAGTCGATAGCCTTTTCTCAATTACCCTTAATTCCACCATTCAAGTGGCTCTTAGTATTTTCCACAAAGCCATCCAATCCTGTCCGGCTACACTGCAGTTAACAGCTCGATTCATCACGAAATAGCACACTTGTACTTCTCACTATGCTCATCTGTCCATCAAGTGAAATTTAATAATCATATTTGTGTAACTCACCCTCATAATTCCCACACACTCAACAGAAGCTAAATATATACCACTTCAGCTGGCTCCACACATCTAGTTGTGTCTGCTAGCAATTAGTATATAGGTTTGTGCGACTCCATTGTTTGGACTGCCGACCTCTCAGAGAGATAATGAACCATAATCGTTGAGTGACGCTGTAATTGCCAAGGTGTATGGTGACACGATAGCCGACGCAATTACCCTACTTTTGACATCAATGCTCTCATTAAATGATGTCATTGAAACATGACACGTTGCATACACATACACACCCAGCCAGCCAACCCCACATACACACAGAACAGTGTCTCTAAAAAGGTTTACACAGGTATCCTGTATAGTATATGCATAAAAACTGCATTTATTGCTGCATTTAAAAAAAAGAGTTTAGAAATGCTTTTTTAAAGCCAACAGATTTTCACAAACATCAGCTTTGCAATCGTATTTTTTAAATTATTTTTTAATGCAATAACATCATGAATAATTAGTCTTACTTGTTTCTCCTACCTTATTTTGTTGCTCTGTTTGGGATACATATTATGAATATTCCACCCATACTGTCACTATTTTGTAATCAAAGAAAGCCCATCACATATTTAATTTTCAGAATATTTTTTCCTTATGAGTGCAGCTTAAATTCATGCATGTACCTCACTTTGCAATTACACAACATGCAAAAGTCAAGCAGTTCGTATATTCTGCACCCAGAACAAAGGTCTACCTTTACTTTTTCAGTCACCTCTGTGAACCTTAACCCATACAAAGAGACTGCAATATTCATTTCTGTTTTCACTTAAATCTGGCTTACATCTGCATTTACAAGGTGCCTGTGCAAAGCGTACAAAATTATTTCTTTATTAAGTGTCAGCAGCTACTGGTTCTTTAGTCACCACTTAAATATATGCTGTAAAAATGTGTCAAGCAAATAGCTTGTTACTGTTTTATTGTCACACCTAACTCTATTCATCTGAATCACTTTTCTCCACTGCACTCTGAAGAAACCATGAGAAGCTGAGATACTATGGGAAGCACTGATAATAACAATACTTCCTCAACACAAACAGAAAGTTCTTATATCATGTAACTCTATTAATAAGTACTTTTATATACACATACACAATTTATCTCCCATGCACACCTCCTTGAAACACTTTACTTAACCTCTCTCTTACAGACAGACAAACACACACACACACACACACACACACACACACACACTGACCAGCCGGCACTCACAAACAGAACACAAGCAAAAGGCCATGACCATAAATAAACACAAGAATTTGTAAGGTTGACTTTTGCAATTAGGACTGCAAGGGAAAATATATCTCTGAGAAACATTTTAATGAGCCTCTGCTAAGCAGCCGTGCTCTCTAAAAGAGCACCTCAATAACGGTTCATCACTCAAAAACTGATGTAGAGAAAATTCTTGAGGGTGTGAGATATTTCACCGTGTCTGGTGATGGCTCTCTGAAGAGCCCTGGGCGTCATAAAACCTGAAGGCAATTAAAAGTGGTTATTTTTCACCCCCGTTTCTAAATTCTGTAGCAATTAATCTGCCCAATTTGATTACGAACGGCACAAATTAAACAATAAAGACCTGTCTAATGAGGGATTAATTATGGGTAGCAGGAGGGGAGTGGGACAGAGGCAACGGCCATACGTCAGTGTCTCCTGCAGACAGCGCAGGGCCATAAGGAAGACAGAGAGGCTCCTCGTCCATGTGGTCCTGCGCTGATAGGGCCCCCCCTCATCACAGATCAGTAGATCCACAGCCCATGGAGCCCATAAACGGCTGGGCCATAATTGAAAGTGCCAAAATCAATAGCGTTGACAGGCCTTAATTAAATTAAATATGTCTCCCATAGGAGAGAGGTGGGGTTGTGGAAGGAGGTGGGTACATGTGCTGCTGCCCGAGTGAGCTCACTGTGAGAGGAGCTGTGACTGGAGGGGCATCTTTGGTGTGTACGCACCAGTGGGTGACAACACCCTTAAATGGCAAACGATTTACTTATAAAGTGACATGCGATGACATCATTAAACAGGCAGTGACAGATGTGGAAACTAGTAAAGATGACCTTATAAATTAGCTTAAACGCCTGTTTTTAAAATTACTTTTTTTCCTCCTGACCTACATACAAACAGCATAATGCCATGCATTATGCCAAACTACAAGAAACACAGTGCAATTTTGACTAAAGCAAAAATAGTTTATGTATTTGCTCACTTTTACACGCTACCAGTTCGGCACTGTGTTTGTACTGTTGGTAAAATCAGTCATCCAGTCATTTACTGGGCAGGTTTATCCAACATCAGGCGCAGTATGGTTTCATTGGCTTCAATACACTACCCAGTCAACTTATCTTCATACTACAGTCCATATGATATCCTTGGAATTAACTGTTAGGTTAGATTTAGGAAAAGAATCATTATGTGACAACATGATATAACACACATATGTATCTTAAAATAACATTGACTTTTGGTTTCACACAGGGCACAAACACTGGTCTCCTGGGTCAAAGTCCCGTGTTTATTGATTTGTTTTTATCTAAAGTTGCAATGTGATGACATGAAGTTACAAAAAACACACATGACAAAAAATATCCCAATAATGCTTACTTTTGTTTTAACACGCTGACGGGACATGAATGCTGGTCTCCTGGGTCAAAGTCCTGTGTTTGTTGGTTTGTTTTTACCTAATGTTTCAATGTGACGATGTGATGTTTCATACGTACATGACTTAAAATAACTCATTGTTGACTCCTGGTTTCACTAAGGACAGAAACACTGGTCTCCTGAGTCAAAGTCCTGTATTTGTTCATTTGTTCTTACCTAAAGTTACAATGTGATGACATCATGACGTGATGTTAGGAACATAAATGATGAAAAAATAACTCGTTGACTTATAAAGTGTTGACTTTTGTTTTAACACGGGACATAAACACTGGTCTCCTCTGTCAAAGTCCTGTGTATGTTTGACCCAGCCACCACCCCCATTGCCTAGCTACATGGACTTTGTTTTGCTCCCAATTACATGGGTTATATATAAATTATAGTGTGTTACTTTCCGTAGGGGTAAGTGGAAAACAGTGAGTGAGAACAGCCTGACCCAGGACGCTTCACAGAGGCCACCACAAACTCAGACCAAAAACTCATGGCACCTTGCAAACAAAATATAACTAAAACTCGTGGTTAATGCTGAAAGAGGTATTGTAAAATTGATTGGGCTACTCCTTCCCCATACCGATCATAGTTTCCACATATTGTATCTGATTCAGTTGTCAAGTATTACTTTGTGTGACTGTCAACAGGTCAATAAAACTTGTGACGAGCTAAACCACCGGCCGTCTTGATTACAGATTTGCTCACAAAGAAACAAAGGGGATGTACCATAATGGCCTGCATGGCTGAATGTGGCACAAATCCTCCAGCATTCCTGCTGCAGACTGCTCAATGGGGTTCACCGCCCGGCCCATTACAACCAGAGGATCTCCTGTTGTCTTTAGGCTGATCCTGCTGGCCACAGGGAAACATTGAGAAGCAAAGGACATCACCTGTATAAAAAAAGCCCAACTCCTCATCATTTCAGGCTTTGCCCACATTTAAAGGATTAGGCAGCTCGAGTCAGCAAAGGGTCACTGACAGAGTGTTCCTCTGGGTGGAGGCGGGCGGAGGACAGGGGCGGGTTAGATGGGGGGGCTACGAGAGGCTCAACCCCCTCTGGATAAACTTGAGTTGCAGACTGTTGAGACTTGTGAGATTAGGATGGAGCCAAGTCTGCTACGCTGTGATCTGAAGGACAGGGCACACAGCGGCTTGCCGTCCACAGTGCAACTTCCCAGACGAACCCCCTGATTCTGCCCCCCTTTGTTGTTTTGCTTTGCTTTTCTTTGGCCAGATCTAAAGCGGGAGGGAACAGCCCGAAATGATGGGCTTAAGGTTTTTGTGAGGGATGGTTTATGTACATGGTGTCACTGGAAGGGCAAGGCAGAGATTTTGCAGTGATATTTTAAAATGGCTGAACCACACACCGCTGTATAAATCCTTATGATTGCATTTCAGAATCTATTTTTTTTATCTGATGTCAGTTCCCACAGAGTTAATTTCCAACACAATTACCTTCGGTTATTTTTTCTTGCCTATCTTGATGAAATTGGGAAATGATTATAGATTTCCAAGGGAAAACTGATCCATTGGAGAGGGAAAATATTGATGGTATTCAGAGAGGAAACAGTATCTGTTCAAACATAATAACCTGTAATTTTGATCATATTTAGTTCATTATTTTTGAGATATCATATTGAGTACTGCCAACATCAAAAGAGAGGCCTAGTGGTTTTTGCATGAAATGTCCTGTTATGTTCATTTTCTTTTCCAGTGCAACATTAAAATTATTTTTTAAATTCAAATTGAATGGTATAACAGATGCAGTCACTGTAATAAATATAACAAACACAATTTAAAAGATATTAAATCACCCAATTTTAGGGATATATTATTTCACAATCATAATAATATTGATATTAATACATTGCTATAATAATACTTGTAGTTGTAGCATCAGTATAAATAGTGGTTGCAGCTGTATTTCTGTTCTAAAATAAGACTGAACATGTTTTCATTATTCCTGCAATTTGTTTTGAGCGCTTGGAAATATGGGTGACAGCGTTTTGATGCTCCACATCATTTACTTCATCATTAAGCATCCTCTTGAAGCCCCGCACAGCCGATTACAGGAATGATTTGTTGCTAAAACTATTGCTTGTTATGCGCTTATTAAGCATTTCATTTAAGACTCTATTTAGTTTCTAATCAACAAGCGCACTCGGTGCCTGAAAAGCCCAAATGATGGACTTATCAAAATAAATCCCATGATTTGTCATTAGTTAATCAGTCCGTTTTAGATGGCCTATATCATATTACCCAGGCCAGTGATTTGCAAATGATTTTAGTATGCTTCCTGTTTAATGGCGTGAAAGAAATAAAGGGGCGATAATTCAATTTCACACCAATACCTCGGGTAATTGAGATGCCTTTGATTGAGCGGCGGAAATGTTGTAAATTTAAAAAGCCGCAGTTTTATCTAAGTTTCACAGAGGAGTGAACGGCAGGCAGAAACACTGATACCGCCGCTCACATGGGGGAATTATTTTGATTTTAAAGTCATGCAGAGGTCAGGGTGTGAGGGATAGTGATCCTATCTGACTGGAGCTGTGCGTGTGTGGGTGTGTGGGTGGATCACGAAGGGGAGAAATCGAAATATTGTGCAGACATGCTTTCTATATAAACCTCTCTGGGCTACATGGGCCTACAATATGATTTTTAGCATTTTAATTACTTAAAAATCCCTCATAATTATTCTTTTTAAATGTAAATTTGAAATACTTGAATAAAGACCATGAGTAATATAATAATGTGTAAAAATATAAATAGTTAGCCAATGTTAGGTGGATGTATCCCTTGGAAATTATTTTCAAACATTGCCAGAACACGAATAAAAATTAAAGTAGGCCTAATTTAATGCAAAAATGCAACTCATCATTGAAGGGGTGCACATCACTCAAATCAAGTGCAGTTATTTTATCATGGCTAAAAACTGAGAATAAAATTGGGTTAAGTCCCATGTGATTTTTCAATAAATACATATTGATCTTTGGATGCATATTTAAAAATACTAAAAGGCCATGCCAATCTCAGGCCACTGATTTTAGAGCTGTATAAAGAGTTATGATGGTTACACACACCTGAAAATGAGTAAAAAATACCCACTTTATTTAATTTATTTAGAATAGATTATATATTCTAAATAAATCATTAGTAGGCTATTAATTATCTCCGATGATATTTGTCCGACGAGCATTAGAGCTTCATACAAGTAGGCTGAAGTGGTTCCAATTAGCGCATTAATATTTAAACCAGCAGTGATGCGGTCACAGGTGTGTGTCGAAGCACTACTGCGGCTTTAACAGCCAATCAGATTCGAGCAGTCCAACTGTTTTACACTCAGCTGATATGCCGAAAAAATTAAGCATCAAACAAAACTCGCTTTGCTTTTTTTTTAAGATATCCCGAAAAACAGTGGAGAGAAAATAGGCCATGAGACAGTGCCGTGTGCATCAGGTTATATCAGAGACAAAAGTGCAGCGATATCGATAGACAATCTTAAATCATCATGCATCATTTCCGAGTGATTCTGAAACCATGCCAGGCAAATAATTCTTTGCACAGCCTCTGTAACAATATGGCCCCCCGCCGGGCTGGCGACGACGCCTTTTTCTCTCTGAGCCGCACGAGGTTTTTTATCATCACCGTGGGACACATTCATCGCGCCTGTCAGCCGGGGGAAAGGTGAGGGAGATGAATGGGGAATAAAGTTCACAAAGCGGTGGATCTGATTGACTTAGGGAGTCAATAGCTGCAGAAAAAACTTATATTCCTCCACCTTTTTCTTCTTCATCATCACCATCTTCTTCTCTTTCTCCAAGCCGCGTGCAATCGCCGACGCTTCACGTGCATTTATCATCGTCACCCGGCGTGCCTTCACATTTGGAGTCTATTTCTTCTGCGAGCTGCTGTTTGCCTGCTGTTCACCGAGGCTGCAGGGACTTTACACAGAGCTGGGCTCGGCTCAGCTAGTGCTCATTCTCTCTGAAACATAAAGAGCTGCAATAATATTGAATGTTGCTATGTGCATTTACATGGCTGTCATAGATGGTTACCTATTTTAATATTTATGTTAATTGTGCAGCAACTGGATATGACAATAATTGAGTTACACAATAATAAATATATATTAGCAATTAAATAATATTTTTCTTGGAAGTTTGCACATCAATAATTATTATTGTTAAATGATCCGCATATTTTATTTTGATTATTGATATTAACATATTTAAAATGCTGCACACTCCTATTTTAAACATTCAGGATGTCATATATGTTCAATATAAGGTGAAAATGCAATGCCATAATCTCCTGCTGTCTCGTGCATATGCTGCATTATTTAAGAGTTAAATAGGCCTCCACATTTGTAATACAAACATGTTGTTTTGTGGGTTTAACTGGACATGAACTGGCTCGCTGGTGACTTTTGGACTTTGGACACATCCACCTGCCAAATGGACTCAAGTCTGCAGACTGACCTGTGAGCCAGAGTGTGAATGGCGTGGTGAAGCTTAAATGACCGTGAGGCATTGTTACTTACTGGCAGCAAAGTGCTCCGATCCGCCTGATTGCGCTAATTGCTTTGAAATAAGATACATTATGTATAATTATGGAGACCTTGGGCTGTTTTCTTTCATCTCTCCGAGGTGCATCATAAAGTTGTTATCAAATTAACTTCAAATCGCTAAAATGCTAAAATGAGATCACACATTTCTGACTATATCTCCCATTAATATCCCAAGGGCAGGCGCAAATGTCACTATATAAATCTAAAATATGACCAGGATATAGGAGTTATACTCACATGAGCGCCATTGTCCTCCAGACGCAAGTCATTTACTTGCACCAAGTGCAAATATTTTGCCTGAAAATGCCTTTTGACATCGACACTCCCTTTTATGTCTTTACAGTCTAAATTGACAGACCTTGCATGAAAAGGGTTAAGACAACTTTGAGAGGAGGCAACAATGGGCCTTTGTCTGGAGTCCCTGCCTCCCGACTGGGAATCAAAGTAGTTTATAAAGTGAAATAAAGGCCCGATGAGCCTTACAGTTGTTTTGTATCCCAGCTCGGCCCTCATTTGTTGCCTCGGGATTTAAATAAAACGGTATGGTAATCGTCTTCTCCATGGCACATCGCTCTTCTTAAAGGCCACTGTTTGGGATGCTAATTGCCACCAACATTGTTTTCCAGCACCGCTGTCCCCCCTCTGTTCACAAGACAAATAAACTGGAGGATGCTGCAACAACCAGGGCCCACAATCAGGTTAAATGGGTGTTTATTAAAATCAAATTTTGGTCGAGATCACAGTTAAATCACCAAATGATGATGAGAAAATGTGTGAGGCAGACATCATAAATTATAGTGCAGTTTTTTGTCATCTTATCTCTGCCTCTGATCATCAAATCAGAAAACCCTGGAGATGCAGTAATAAGACCTGCAGTGTTTCCACAAGCAAACATGTGAGTTATGAGTTTCTGAACGAGCACACGCCACGAGCAGAAATTAGCAGGCTATGCGTTATTGCTGCTGCAAGTTACCAAACATGCAGCGCGCGGTAATGCGCCTCACGTGCGCCTCTATTTGTGTTTACGCAGACTCGTTTAACGAGTTGGTGTCGGGAGGACGGGTTAAGTGTTGGAGCCTCCGAGCAGAGGGGGTCTTCAGACGGACTGCGGCAGCCCGGAGACTCCGGTGACTTCAAAGCTTTGCGGAGCAATGCCACTCGTTCCAGGTTAGAGGCTTTAAGTGTTTCCAAACACACTGCAGCTGCACGCGGAGGCCCTGCTACCTGCACACACACACACACACACACACACACACACACACACACACACACACACACACACACACACACACACACATACACACACATACACACAGGATGTGCTGCAGAGGAAATGATAAATTAAGATTTGTGTGTTAAGTTTTTTGTAAAGCGACTGGAACCTGGTTATCAGCTGTAAAATGCAAAACAACAAGGGAACACCTGTGGCTGCGATTTAAATATGAATGTGGCAACCGGAAATTACCTGTTGTTCAAGAAATACTTTTGATAAATAACTTAAATTGATTTATTATTCTAATAATTTTAACATTATTTTCAACACCATTTCCCTTCATTTGATTCACTTCCCCTACAGACCATGCCCTCACCAAGTAGCAAATAATTGACCTTATCGTGCCATCTTTATGGCTCATATGCAAAACAGGCACCTGCTTGCCTGGTAAAATCTGTGTCACCTTCAATGTTGATTGCACTGTTCGCATGAAGGAAGCCATTTACCATGTGAACCATGACTAGGCTACACCACAACAAGTTGAAACTTTATGAGGCATACGAGGGCGGCGGTACCTCTGTGGTCCTGGAGAGGGTTATTTCTAATTTCCCTTGGTAAAGCTATGGCACAGTGACAGATAGATTATGAGCATGATTGGTTTGAGGTCTCACAATCCCCACTGCATTTAACGCCCCGCATGCTCCGTGCGCAAAGTCAGAGCAACAAACACCTCCTCCGGATCTGCGGTCTAATGTGTATCTTGGGAGACACTTGCATAGAGGAATCCTTTTCAGTGCAGAGGACTCTCTGAGAGTAACTTCAGTGGGCGCTGACCTTTTCCTTCCGTGGAGCCTGCTATTACAGCGACTATAGCGCTCATTTGAATAGATGGAAATGGCGTGCGATCGGCTGAGAAAAAGCTAATTTTTCAGGCTGAATGGCTCAGTGTCCCTGGGCTAGGGCGGGTAGAGGGTAGAGGAGGAGGCGGTGCTGCGCTCTCGGTGCGGGTTCAACTTTTTCAATAGTCTCCCTAAAGCCGAGCGCTTTGATCCGCGCGCTGCTGGCGCCTAAAAACAACATAACTTGTCTGCCCATTAGGGAGACTGACAAATCGTGACAGATTGTTTATGCTTGGCAATTAGCGACGCAGACGCTTTTCCTGAGAACTGGCTACACAGCAGAAAAGGTGATCTATTTCCATGTCTTTACGCGAGAATTTAAAGCAAAATGAAACTTTATCTCGTGCGTTTCCATTCTGAGTGAAATATAACAAATGGATCCAGTTGTATGTTTTCTGCAGGCCTTATTGAAAATATAAAATCCCCTCTTTTTGGGACTGCAGATAATGAGAAGGTGCACAGTATAGCCAGGTAAATCAATGACAGTCCTGGGTTAAATCTCTCCTTGGCTCCACGCTGCCTCCTCCCTCTTCCCCCCCAAGGCTCCACATAATTTTTGACTTTAATGGATGTAGTCAAAGGGGGAAAAATCCTAGTGATCCCTCCCCCAAGCCCGATAATTACCCCTAAATGACTGCGAAGGCCTGTGTGTTTCAATCTGATTAGAGCCCCGCAGCCATCAATAAACAGCGCGCTGCGAGAGCTTCATCACATAAAGAGGCAGCAGTAAACTGTTGTGCAACTTTCAAGACTCACTCCAAGCAAGCTTTGGCCAAAATCACTCATCATATGGGTGGATGTGAATAAAGCATGTCAAAATGTTTGGGACAGGAAAGGTTAACCACGGTGGGTAATAATAGAAATAATGCCCCGATTATAAAATGTCAATAAGGTAATGGCAGGATAATTATAGGGTACACTAACATCATTTTGTGGGATTTAGTCTTGATGAAACTATGGCCCATTAGGAGTTTGTTGTGTTTATGTGAAGTTGCTTGTTTAAAAAAAAAGAAAAAAGTTACTATTGTTAACTTCCCCACTTTTTTTTTTTTTTTTTTTTTTTTTTTGACTCTCAAAAGGTACCAGCCCATCTCGCCCCTGATTGGCCGCCTCCTTCTCCACGCCTGCCTTATTATAGCCCTGCACTCCAATTTGGTCACATAAACATGAGGATACCGTCACCTTAGGGCGCACCGCAGTAACTTTTTTGCAACTATTTCCACTGTGCCCACGCGAGTCGACGAGCCATCTCACCCGTGCCAGTCGGACCTGTATGGCCCCATCGATCGCCATGTCAGCTTTGACCGCTGGTTTGAAAACCGAAGACCTCCCTCCCCGCTCGGTTCTCGTCAGCAGAGGCGAGATGCAGACCAGCCTGAGTCCCGCAGAGGAGACCGTGAAGCCCAAAGTTGCTATTTTGCCCTTCAGCGTCGAGGCGCTGATGGCTGATAGGAAACCCAGCAGAGAGGTCGCATCTCCGGATGCCCCGTCCGTGCCCGGGACGTCTCATGCGCTGGGAAAGGGCGTCAGGATGGGCTCTTTCGGTAGTCTGGATACTTCAGTTCCTGCTTTACCCATGAGCTCCTCGTTTTCTGTGGGCGACATCATGAATATGCCAGAAGACGTGTTGATTAAACCCGAGAGCCCGGACAGTAATGAGAGGACTTCGTGGCTGCAGAGTCCTCGTTTCTCTCCCACACCTCCACGTAAGTGTGCTGTCAGTGCAAAGCTTATAGAAATAATCACATCTATATTAAAAATGTATAATTTGATGCTCATGTTTGGACTTTTGTGGAATATAATTTCTTTCTTAGTCGAAGTATTTAACATTTTCTGACTTTTACCCAGTGTATTTGTGTGTATTTGGCATTGTGCATTGCAATCCATGGTCTTAAATTAATGTTGTCCTCTCACAGGAAGGTTGAGTCCTCCTGCCTGTCCCCTGCGAAAACACAAGACGAACAGAAAGCCCCGGACTCCCTTCACCACGTCCCAGCTGCTCGCCCTGGAGAGGAAGTTCCGCCAGAAGCAGTACCTTTCCATCGCCGAGCGCGCAGAGTTCTCCAGTTCCCTCAACTTGACGGAGACCCAGGTCAAAATCTGGTTTCAGAACAGGAGAGCTAAAGCCAAGCGGCTCCAAGAGGCAGAACTTGAAAAACTGAAAATGGCAGCTAAGCCCATGCTGCCTCCGGCTTTCGGGATTTCCTTTCCCCTCGGTGCGCACGTCCCCGCGTCTTACGCAGGGTCGCACCCGTTCCAGAGGCACTCGCTGCCGGTTTCCCCTGTGGGACTGTACGCCGCTCACGTCGGATACAGTATGTACCACCTCGCTTGACAGGGGCGAAGGACGAGGGGGCACGTGCAGTGGGACACAAGGGGGGGTTAGGCTACTTTTCTGAGGGCCACGAGCGAGAGAGAGGGGGGGCTCCTCGGACAGGTGAGGTGACACTAAATACTAAATAAAGAGGCATCCTGGCGGTGAGCTCAGTGTTACATCTTCTCAGGGGGCCAAGACCTCCAAACAGACCCCCTTCTGAGGACCTTGAAGTTTATCCACTTCTCTTGACCTCGCCAGTAAGTTCACACACTGCAAAAATAATCCAGCTTTATTAGTCATTTAATCTTAAATCCTAAACAATAATGCCAATCAGGAACGTATTGATGCAAATCTTATTTCAGAAAATAATTTGAATGTGAGACTAAATGACTTTAAGATGGAGATTTTTGCGGCACAGGGGTGGACACTATTTAGTACTTGTAGGCCTGAGATATGTCACGAATGGACAGTCAAGTATGGACACTAGACTGCGTGCTATAATGTGTCAAAGATAGCCCACTCCTCTACCTTCAGGCCGACTAAACCAGCTGGGTTGTCATCCTGTCAGTGGGCTGCTGTCACACTGCAAAATAACCCCTCATTTTTTGCATTCTTATAAATGCGTAACTACAGTGGGTTACTGAACCCAGTGTCAATGAGTGCTCTTTGTGAATTTGGAGAACCACAGCATTTGGTTTTTTTTTCTTTTTATAACAGCACTGTCTGTTGTTAGAATGATTCCCTTCGGAAGGGATATGTGTACTGTAAAATAATGTATATTTGAAGAATATCCTCATTTATATTATGAATATATTTGTGACATAACTTAACAATAAATTGTTTATTCTTTTTCATTAAGCAGTTGTTCGTTTTGACTGACACGTGCATGGTGACTTTGGGCTATTTCACAGTCCTTTTTGCAAAGCAGTGGGAGAAACAGTGCTTAGAAATAATATTTTCTTACTTTTGGGTAATGCTAAGTATTTTACAAATCTTTATATAATTTTAGGAATGAGTTTGGGCTTGTTGTGAGTGCTACAGCTTTATGGATATAGCAATCTTATTTTGGAAAAGAAGCAGCAGGGGTAATTATTATCAGGCCTATAAGATAGAAAATAGGAATACTGATCAGCATAATTTATATATTGTGCTTTTGGGAGTGTCATGAGAAGGGTGCAGTCTTTCTGTGATCCACACCATGACATTATTGGCAATCTACTGTCCACACATCTTCAGTTTAAGCTTTTCACACTTGCACGCATTACAGCCCCCCAGTGCTGCTGTGCATTTAAAACTTGTCACATATTATTTGCAGGAATGTATTGCTACAGCTGTTGCCTATTGCTTTGAAACAACTAACCTAGATTTTGTTGGCGCCAGTAGAGTTTAGAGGGGGTGGAGATGTGTGCAGAGGAGGGGAGGTGGGGGACACACAACCAGTTGTGCTGACTTCAAAACACACCGATAAATATTGGAGATTGCTTCTCAAGGCTAAATTGCTTGTAAACAATCCACCAGAGTGTCATTATGGAGTGTTTAGGGTGTAAAATAAGCCAAGTGACACCCCCATTATGGAGCAGACAGGGTGTTAGGACCCATGTGTACAAACATATTACCGGCGCACATAAAGAAAATATTTCATCCCTGTGATGCACGCTGGAGTCATTTTCTGCCATCAGGAAGACTTAAATGACAAAACAGGGGATCAGATAGGGAGAAAATTACAGGCCACTCCGCAGCAGTTTTAAAGGCTTTCTCTTGAGTTCCCTGCCATTCAGGCAGGGGTTAAATTGGAGTAAAATAATTGCTGTAATGAGCAAAGGCAATCTGCCACAGACGGAGGCCGGCTCCAGCGAGGCTGTAGCTCCAGGCAAGGCGGAACTTTTATCATTCCTAAAATGTCAACGGGGGACTGGGACGGGCAACACTTCTCCTCTCGGCGCTGTGATTTCCTCCTCAGCGCTGACAAGCTGCTGTCCCACACGAGGGCCCGAGCAGTCCTCATTTATTATTGATTTTAAGCAACAAATACATATATTTTCTAATATTATTACGCATTACGCATTCAAAGAGTGTTTTCTCGGAATTTATTTTACATGACGGTGAATTTTTCTTTATTTATCTGCTGTTGTTTTGCACTTTCCTCTGACAATCTCCTCTCCACTATGTCCATGAGGCATGAATTAATACATAATCCCTGACAATACGTTTAAATCACACGGATGGACGCTCTGTCTGAAAAGACGAGAGACTTGACACAAAGGAGCCAAAGGGGATCCGTCCATTCTTTCAACTCTTTCATTCCTTTGTCCCCGGCTCTCAATCTTGCCAGGAGCCAAACAGAAAACAAAACTCACTTGTTTAGATCATCCAAAAGATCACAGGAGGCTGTTTGACTCCGTCGTTAAAACCCCTTGATCTCCAAGAAAAAGGGGGAAAGGAGGGCTGTTAGGAGTCGCTCATAAAGCTGGGATAAATGATTATTAAAGCAGAGGAGGGAGTGGATGTTTAATAGACCTTTAACCTTTGCTGCGTCTTTTCCCAAGACTTATAGAGGATATGTTATGGGCCTTTTGTGAGATGAATTAATATAGGTTAGTGAGGAAAGTAGAAGAGGTTTATCTGTTTTTATTCTTTAACAAATAATGCAAAGAAACACTTTTATTGCAACATATTTGGCCAGATTAAAATTACAGAATTAAACTGATTTGATTCTGTTAAAATTGCTGCTTCTCTTATGATGATCTCTGCGGACATAATACAAATCTATTTCATCAACATACACCAATAAAATATTTAGCTGTATGATACCTGATCATTAATTAAGCTTTCTTCTAAAGCAGGTACCCTCTTCTTCTTTTTCTTCTTTTTTCTAATATAGTAAAATGTTTGGCATGTTAGTTAATTCAAGGAAATCCTTATTAGAAATTGGTTCTTCACAAATTATTTTTTATCCAGCTTTAATTGCCTTATTTATTAAAATGTCTGCTCTTTTTATGTGACTATTGGCGTAATTAATAATGTGTTATAATATATGCTGGTCTGGCTGTTCCAAATCGGAAAGGTTTATCCGGTATTTGTCATTTTATTCAAAATATAAAACACTGTTATCAGTGTAATGTCATTTTTTTATATAGCCAGACCTGATAAAGATGTTCATTTTGATTAATTCAGATGCGGCAGAGAATAATCTTATAATAATAGTCTCGAGACAAAATCCATGACACACACAAGCACAAGTTACTTTCTGTTTCTTTTAGATATACCACACCACCACCTTCTGTCCAGAGTCGGAGTAACATTAAAAGTCTCTCGTTTCGATTTAAAAAATATGAGTTTAAATGATTAAAATCGCCTCACTGAACTTAAAACTACCCCATTAAAATATTTGTATTTTTTATACATTTATCCATGAGTAATGCGTAAATGGATTGTTACAGTATCTCATCTGAGCAGGCCTTTTTGTCGACAACCTTTTCAGGCAAATCTGTATCTGCGCAGTAAGTAAATAAACCAAAGCAATATATATACATATATATATATATGTATATATATAGAAAATATTCGTGGCAAAAAATGTAGTGTATGGCTATTAATTTGTTGGGAAATATCTCCAAATCACCGGGGCCTGTGAACATTTAAATACGCTTTAATTTCACCTTCATTGCGGCTCATGAAGATATCATGTCTTGAAACATTTACTTGGTATGGCTTGATATGAATATGTTCACGTGTACAACAACAACAAAAAAAATAAATAAAAATGAAAAATTGCCATTAGATATGAGTGAAGACCTTAGCTGAAATAAATGCGTTCGGACGCAGGAACATTATTAATATTTCCATTCACAATACACATTTAACTTGAACGCACACTTGTGTCCCTGCTCTGCAAAGTACAATACGCCTCGAGCCCTCAGTCAGTCAGAGCCACGTGCTGTAAATTCTATTAATACTGCAGGAGGGATGATATAAATCATGTTTAGTCACCAACAAAGATCATCACCAATTTCTCGCGGCTGTAAAGTCAGTCTCCTGCAGAAAACCAGATGTTGTCATATATGGAATTCACAGAAATATTAGAGCGATGACATATTTCTGAGAAAATGAAAAGCAATAAGCTCACTATGAAGTCATACAGTAAAAGTCACAATTAAAGGAAAGGTATTAATACCCTATTGACTTGGACTTTTTAGGATGGCGTGGAGCTATTTATGCGGATAGTCAAGCGGATTAATATCATAACATTATATGAAATAATAGGCATGCTTATAGTATTTATCATTACTACATTAATCTTTTTTATATAAGACTAAGTAAATACAACTGTTGCCTCGCTGATTCATCAATATGCCTCCTTTTTTGCTTGCATGACCTCTAGTGTCCACTGGAGGGCACTGGTGTCCTGGCCGACTTGCACTGAGAGGTCTTTGGCTGACCTATGAGCATCACCAGATTTGAACACATGCACTATAGGCTGCAGTTATTAACCACTCATACAATCAAAGATCAATCTCTCAGTGATGGATCACACATGTTGACAGCTGCTTCTAAGCTTGCTGAACTTTATTCACCTCCCTCTGCTATCACAAGTCCTCTGCTGACCCCTTCAATGAATAATTACTTCAACGTGTAAATCAATGGAACCGTTGTGGTTTATAAGGTACATTTAACGTCTACAGGAGGGGAAGCTTTGGTGAAATATGTGAGAGTTTTGAACACCAACCAAATTTACTGAGCAGCGTAATTACAATAGTGCGGAGAGTGTGCCAATCATCTATTGGAAATTAAGGGGGGGAAACATTTTCTTATGTGGACTAATGAGGCAAGATTTCTTTTAAGATGTAATAAAACTGTTAAATGTGATGGAAAATTGCCTGAAAACCTCATAAACACAACTGCATCACAGTCTGCATCAGCCATGCTTTAATGTAAATAGGTTTCTGATCTGTCCTTTACAAGGTAATTTATTTCAACAAAGCAGAGAATGATTACTGTCACCCCTCGGCTATGTTGTTGTTGTGTGTTTTTATTTTATTGTGCAGCGTTTAGCATTTTTGGTGCAGTGTCACAGAACATTACATTGTTAAACTACCTGGCCGCCTGCGGTTTAAATGTTCTGTTCTCTGTTTTTGCCCTAATGACAGAAAATAACATGGATTCTGCGGCCCCTCTAATGATGATCAATATGCACAGCAATTAAGCTTTATAAACCCACTGTGGGAGGATTTCTTAACAAGCCACATGCTGCTGACTAACATTTTAGATTTTGTGGGGTTAGTTAATTAGCAGAGAGAGGTTCAGACCTGATGGTTCAGGAGTGCAACGACTTGATTTTGGCACAGACAGAAAAGCATGCCTATTGCAACATGGGTTCAGATTAAACTGCATGCTGTTAAATGATTATTAGTGTGTGTTGTAAGATTAAGACTGTGGAGCTGTAAGTGTATTTTTTTCTGTCTCACTTTTTTTTTTAAAGAATTCTATTATTTTATATAATAAAATTTAAAGAGGTAAAATCAACATTATCACAAGTTTGACAGTATTGATGAATCCATGTGCCCTTGCTTATTGATGTAGCATTTTGTTTTGGTTTCTTGCTGAAACATCACTCCATAAATAAAACATCTGTCATCTCTCATCACAGCGGGAAATAGTTTGGCCCTTTTCAACATAACGGCTGCAAGTTTTACTCTGTTCTGACAGATTTTAGAGCTTAGAGCACCTAGAGATGACATGTTAAATAATTACTCTCTGTGAAACAAACAAACAGAGTGAGCTTTTAATAGCTGTCTGTCAGTAGCACCTTCATGTACAGTCTGTGTACAGCAGCATAACATCCTTATCTGATGTGGCAGTACAAACCCACGACAACCAGCACCACCTTGTGACAGATAAAGGCACTGTCATACTGCCTCTGAGCATGAACCTTGAACATGCAGCTTTGCCTACTGATAGTGAATGGATAATCACTGCCTCTTAATCAGCCTATACAGAAGTGTGTGAAGGACCTGATCCAGGAACAACGCAGCTCCTGCATGACTGGTACCTAAACAACTCTCAAGACAACTGAAAGCATCTGAACTGTGCTCATGCCCAAAAGTTTTCAGCACAAGGTGTGTGAACCAGACTACAATGATGTCATTATGTAATGTAGGCTGCAGGCCTAGCACATGAAACGGATGTAGCATACACGCGACCTATGCCATCAGCAAAGCCATATGCAAACTCAGGACAAAGGTCAAGCATCCCAGTTGCAAGTTGAAGGTCAGTCTGTGATGCAGAATGTGTCAACAATATCGACAACACCACTTTCAAGCAGCAATTTAAAAAAACAGCAGAGACAATACAGAAACCATAGCTCCCTTTGGGACAAATGCCTCAGCAAAGCAAAACTGCAAGGCAGGATTAATGGTGGTTAAATGCGTGTTTGCATAGACAATCAATCATATCAAGAATCCGTGTATGTCATCAAAGGACAAATCATTCACAAACACAAACATGAACATTGTGAAATTCCGATTGTTTCTCTCATTAAATGTATCACTGTTTGGCAGCCAAGTCATGTTGAAGAGTCTCTCAATGGACCAACAGGGAGAGTTGTCAAACAAGTCCCCGCTGGCAACGACGCACAGCATTGCCAACAATAACGTAGGCCTCATTTCACAGAAAGAAAAAGCTGGCTGAGTGTTCACTGGGATAGATTACCTATCACAAGTCAATTCAAGCCTCGGCAATTAATTTCCGTGCATGTATTGGCACTGGGCTGACGTGAGTGGAAAGCAGTGGCTTCTGTGGAGAGGAGGGATTGTGAACAGAGCCTGTGAGGCTGGCGTCCAGTGGGGGGCCTAACATGAGTCCTGTACTCGAACATCAAGGCCACATAGGACCAGATGTGTTCAAAATCAAATCCAGGGTTGAGCAAAATGCAGCATGTCAGGTAAAATGCCTCAGTCTAAAAGGTCCTGAAATGACAGAATACTTTATATATCTGTATAAGAAAAAACTGAGCAGCTACCTTTCTGTATGCAGGTGACACAGACTGGCCAACAGAGGGCAGCAGAGGCCACACATTAACCCAGAGACTCGCTCCCAAGTCCAACATGTCATAACACTCTTATCAAAATATGGGCAGCTGCACTGTTATTTGTGAGAGTGGGAACTGTGGTTTGCATAAAAACCACATCGCTTCACTTACAGTTCATCAATCACATATTTCAAAGCACAAAAACCAGTTTATTTTGTTTTGCAGAGGGAAAATACGTTTGGACTTTGAGCTAAACAATTATTACTTGAAATGCAACTGTATATCAGTAAAGTGATGACAAAACTTCATATTGTCTCAATAAAAATGAAATTGATCAGTAAGTGTCACACGCTGAGTGAAAATCAGAGTTGAAAGAACTTTTCTCATGTAAAAACAAAACAAAAAAAAAACATGTAGAAAGGGACATCATGCTGATTCAAAGACTGGAGGAGGGCCAGTTTTGTCTCAGTAGCTTGTGTTTCCCAGAATCAACTGGCAAACATGTTGGTAATTACTTCAGAGAATAAAACAAGTACATAAAAAGTGATACATACAGAGAGTTTTATTACATAATGTGGGACATACTGTGTATAGATTGTGATTAAGAGTACAGAAAAACAGGCAAGTTTATGTCTTAGTTTATATCTATTCTCCTCACAGGCATGGAAATATTTATTTTGTGCAATCTGCACAATCTGCAGCAACTTCTTTGGCATGAAACAAAAGTAAAAAAAATCTTCAAAGTGAGAAAATTCCCAAGGAACACACTCTACAAGCGAGTGTGGGAAAGAAACGTTTAGGGCATCTATTTCTTACATAACATTTTCAGCCACCGTGTTCAACTGGTCAAATGTTTACAAAATGCTGTACAGTGCTCTTTTAAGACATGTTAGTCAGACCAAGAGTTAAGGCAACACAACATATTTCTCTTAATGACACATGAACCTTTGATCAGGCCTGGTAAGTAAGCAGCGGTTAAGCCCGGCTCACAAGCATCTCTTATTGGTTTATTATTTCAAGGTTTTCATCGGCATGGTTGGCATTCAGCAAATTTCCTGTGGAAAGTTCTGCACTCCTTTGCTGGAATGCAGCCACACTTGTCCACTAACATGAGTGTGCGGCTAACACAGAGCCAACTAGGTACGACATGAAACAGCACTGTGTGTGTGTATCGCTTATGATGCAGTGTCTAGTACAGTGCAGGCTGTGGTGCGTATGCGTTACCAGTCTACATATTGCTGATGTGTTTCTCTGAATGAAATAGACAGACGCACATCTGTGATCTGCTCTGCGTGTTGCTGCTCATCTCTCCTCTTGCAGCAGCTGAAGCCTGTCCTCGTCGTAGTGAGGGCGAGTGTGTCCAGTGTCGATTGCCTCACAGTCATCTGTGAAAAACACCAGGTCCTGCCAACAGAACATGACAAGACATGTGGTCAAGGAACTCGAGCCTGAAAACAAAAGTCAGAAACACTGCAGGCTGTTTTTCAGCCTGTTATCTTACCCGATAACACATCCTGCTGATGATGGTGTACAGATTCTGGATTTTACGTTTCAGCAGCACCATTCTGGGACGCTCTCTGCAGTACTGGTTGGGATGGTTCAGCACCACGTAGAGGAAGTCACGGATCTTGGCTGTGACACATGCGTTCTGTAGGGATAACAAGCCTTTTAAAATGAACAGTGTCGTCTTAAACTGTAGTTTCAAGTTATTATTAAAGATTTATTTTTGCATGACAGTATTTATACTTTATTGAATCTAGAGTACACAAATACAAAGTCTTAGGTTTCATTTTAACATTTGGGGGGGGGGGGTTGTCCTTAAACACTTAATTTCCTGCATGCTGGTGAATTTTCATGCAACAATTTGTGCAATTAATGGTGTATATGTATTCAATTAAAAAAAAAAAGTCCCCTTCTACTGTCCTGTTTTTATTTGGTGTGACAAATTCAAGTGATCTTAATATCAATGGGTACATGTCCCCTGAGTTCCCCCCTTAAAATCTACACCTCTGCTCAAACAGTCTCTTAAACCCGTAAATGTACAAACAAATTTTGTCACAGTCATACACATTAGTTAGCATTTTAATGATTTGTCTGCACTGGAATGGCTTCATGTGCATGGTCAGAGTGAAAGCTCCTCTAACTGGGACTGTGTCACCTTGTTTATTTTGTATTAAATTAACTCCCTTAGCTCTGAATATCTTACTGGAATGACTATAAATGGTCATCATTCATGTAATGGTGGCTGTTAGTGGCAAAAAAACAACAACAAAAAACTTAAAAATATTCCCAATTCTCTGGGGACCCTTGCAGCACCCATGTGTGCCCCCACATCAAACACATTACCCCACTGTGTTAAACTTACATGCACATCAAGGAAGATCGTAGGTAGAACTTCTGCACACGTTTTCTGCAACCCAATACACAATAATGTTAGAATACATTACATGAAGCACCAGTCTACACACTTTACACAGTCTTGTCAGCAGAATGTGACAACGCAAATACTCGTCAAAGCTCTTACCGTGCGATGGTAGGTGTGTATTTTCTCCAGCAGAGCCATGATCTCGTTGCTCAGGCCGAGCGCTCTGGAGTAGCAGGTCGGAGGCGTGCACTCCGACAGCCACACAAAGCTGAAGAAACACACGAGAGTGGCGAGTCTCAGCCTCATGTCGGGTCTAACAGTGCTGCTCAGAGGTGCTTCCAGCTGCTGCGACACTCAACAGGGTCTCAAATAGTAAAAGAGGAGGACTTGCAGCAGTTTTAAGGATGGGGATGGAGAGGTAGAGAGGGGGGCGCAAGAAAAAAAAAACACGATCGACGATGACGTGGAAGTGCAGCGAGGCTGAGGAAACATTTGGGGGGTCTGCTGTGTTTTTGAGAGCAAACACTGTGTTCATGCACGTTTCCAAATACCAAAGATGATTGAGCTTCTCCTGGTGACAACAAAGCCAAACAGTTGGCGACTTTTCCAACTCTGTTTGTGGCTTGTCAGTGTCTAGGATCAGGATATTAACGGCAGCTATTATGGGGGTCAATTAGGGTACATGTCAACACAGAAAGTCAAACTTAATGAAAGTTTAATTTGTAGTCATGAGGTTTATAAAGAGGAACAGGAAAATGTTTATTTCAGAAAATGAATTTCAACTGTTGCAAATGAAACAACGTAGAATTTGGATACAGTGCATGCATCTGTGCGTCAACTAACCTGTCTAACATCTGGAGTTTTGAACATGAATAATAAAACTTGACACTAATGCAGTACACACAAACACTACAGGAAGAGGGAAGATGTGTTTTTGTGGACTTTACCACCATTTAAAAGATGTCCCTTTAAGATAATACCATCAAAAATAGTGACCATTTGTGTGACCACCATGCTACATACATTTTCAATTTTGGAGTTTAGTATTATATCCTCATAAAGTACCTTCATAACAAAAACAGTTTGTCAGTCTCAAGGTAGGTTTGTTGGTGCCACTGAGCCTTTCTTAAGATTGAGAAAGTTCCTTTTCCTTTTCCTCTTGGGAACACCCACACTGTCACACGTCTCAGGTGGATCTCGAAACACAAACAGCCTCTCTCCATTAACAGGGACGCCCTGTGCACTGCTGGCAGAGGCTGGCACTGTACTGTGTAATGTTTCACTCACTGTGTCCACAACCTTTTCTTTCGCAGTGTCACTGCACTGCTGTGTAACTGTATTTTCATCCGTGCTTGATTTATAAATAGGCAGCTGTGCTTTAGTCAAACTGTCTTCCTTTCCTTTCTCTCCAACCAGCAGTGCTGCAACATCTCTTGGAACGTGGAGACGGGATCTGGGGAGCAGTTTTTCCATCAAACTTTGCCTCTTTTCCTGGAGTCTGTGAGATTTGGGAGGACAAAGGAGCTGTTGTTAGCGGGACTGGAGTGTTAAAGTGCTTACCTCATGCATGTGGTCACTGCAGCCCAGCCATGTAACTGCCGCAAGGCATATTACACATAAATACAGGATTTGTCTCTGATGTCGGTGATGAGCGATCTACAAATTAGTCTTGATGGTAGTTTGACTTCACGTCTTTATATAGCAGCTAGTGGAGAAACACAGACATGTGTTGAACTCACCTCTCTCTTTCAGTGCAGCTTGGCATATTTGGCATATTTTTATGCACCACGTCTTCTCTCAGTTTGACAGGAAGGAGTCTGTTCGACCCCCCGGCACACCTGGTCAGAAAGTCATCAATGCATTATGAAGCTGGTCAGTGCGATACAATCTCTGCAGACAGTGATTGGCTTTGATTAAAAATGGTCACGGACGCCTGGCTGTCTGATACACAGTAATAACTTTTCATTAGATGGAGAGCTTTGTGATCTTTTCCATTAAAGTAAAATATGATTTAATCCCTTTCCTAGTAGGGCACATCATGTTAGGTCTGACTAAATAATAAACAAATTAATAAATACAGACTTTCCAACCGCAAAATCACAGAGAGCAATTTTCTCTCTGGAGAGAAGGAGAGTTAATATTTTTTTTGCATTCAAAAAGTAGAACTATATGTCTATATACAGACATCATGTTGCATTGACAAAGCATCTTCAAGTAGAATTTTTGTACTTGTGACATTTAAAAAAAAACAAAAAAAGTACAGCATCTAGTTAACTAAAAGCACAATGTAAAAGCAGATTTTTTGTTTGTAGAGCTGATACACTTACACTCAAAATATAAGACAGCGTACAGCCAATGATGAAATGTGGGGGTAACATACTGTAGCAGGACAAACTGAGGAAGGATGCCAAGGAGCAGGACGGGCAAAGAGCAGCAACACTAGGAATTGCATTTTGAGCTTTTCCTTGACATAACTACAACTTGATTTATTACTCTCATTTTTTTTTATTTTTTTTTTAAAAAGAAAGACGAAGTGATTAATGTTTGCCCTTAGCAGGGCTCATATGACAGACATTTGAATGAGAGAGTGTTTGGGGAGAACTCTTAATAACTAGGGGTCGGTAAATGTTAAAACATCTAGCTGATGCATGTTTGCATTTTTTTAAAGTCAGTCAGTATCAGAAGCTGCATCAGTTCAAAAAAACGTTAATAAGGTGATCTGATTAAGGATCTAAAAGTATCAAAATTCCTCAGATGCAACAAACTTTTCATTTCCTCTAGTTATAAATTAGGCACACACACACATAAATAAACAGTTTCACATCCTACTGTTTACGTGAATTCACATTAGTAAGATTTAAAACTGTTCCATAAAACAGGTAAACTCTACTCTGCAAACGAAAAGCTGAAACAAAAGAGCTGAAAGAGAAAATAAAAACACATGTCCCGCATATTGTTCCAAACAGAGCATTTTCATTCCCTTGTCCTTTGGCCAGACAGCTCCGATCCTCGTGCATGAGACATTATTCATCAGCAAAGTAATCCAAACTCTGTGGGGGCCAGACGTGAGTGTTCCAGTGTATCAGGAAGAGAGGGGGAAATTAAATGATGAGTATAATCATTTATCTCTCCATCTTGGCTCGGGGAAAACGACCCTTGTGGAACTGTGTTCAAACAAGTATTTAAATGTGAGATGAAGCTCGGTGATGGGGTGGTTTCAGCCAGCTGCGTTTAAACGCTGCTTTTATTTAATCTGTGACTTCAATCAGAAAACTACTTTCTTAAACCACAGAACTTGAATCGTTTTGGCTGTGTACTTCGGGCAAAAAGGTTTTCACTATATTCCAATTTGTACTATTCTTTTTCCCTTTAAAAAGGGAAGAAAGGAAAATAACTGGGACGAGGAGAGGAGCGTATGACAAAAGCTTTTGTTGGCTTATGCACATCAGTTTGTAACTAAAACTCAAAACTATGTTTGCAAGTTGGAAGAGAGAAACAGATTTTGTTTAAAGATGGGTAATCTTCTGCCGCATAGGGCTTATTAACAGACCAACGGAGAAAGACAAAGACACAAAGTAGACTACAATTCAAAATATATGTTTCGACACTACCAATAATTATCACCTCATGAGTCAAAAACATTAACCCAGCATGACCATGCACTGTTTATTAAGCCCTGTGTCACACATAGTTCCTGGTAAATTACTAGGACAACTGGGATTTCACTATTCATATGTGCTCTACAGGGTTTCCCACACATTGATTTGTATGTGGCGGCCCGCCACGATTAAAACATCTGCTGCCACTTTCTGATTTTTCTGCACTGTTGGAACATTCAGTAACAATTATTGCTCCACACTCCCACAGTGCAGAGCGTACTCTGGGCACAGAGGGAGCAGAAGAACAGTAGGCGCAGTCAAAGTGAAACGTAACCATTAATTGAACTGGATTTAAAAGTTTGCTTTCACTCACAACAGCTGCTCCTCTTCTCCATCAATCTGATTAGTTCTGATCGGACAGACTGATCAATTATCCAACCTGCAACTCAAACTCCACAAACTGCTGCTGAGGGAGAAAACAATTCATGACAAGTTCTGCCTGTGCTGCGTTCACAGACCCGCAAAAAACTCAGAATTTAGAGAGGGGCGAGAAAATGTATTGCTTGTTAGTTATTAATTGACGTAAATGCAAAACTGTAAAAAAGTTGCAGATAAAAAGACATCATCAGGATAGTCCACGTGAATGTCTCAGACAAAAGTAAGCTGTAACGTGCATGTCCCTGTAATGTTACTACTTTCATTCACAATACAGCTGGACTGGCATTTCCCCAAAAATGTTACTAGGCCTTGATGCAGGAAGTTGATGGATTTCCCTGATTTTTTATCCATGATCTCATTCCCAAATGACCCCATGCAGAAGACGTTCCTGAACATTTCAGGGACAGACTGTATGTGTGAAAGGGCCTTTAGATGTGTAAAATCTACAAGTATGTTCACCAGTGCACCTGGGTCTTACCCTGAGTGTTCCTGCTCTGCAGATGATGAAACTGGGTGCTGTTTGGGGCAGAGGGCGTCAGTGATGGAAAGGAGTTCACTTTCAGGCAGGGTGGGGAGGAGGAGCCGCAGGGCCTCCAGGAGAACCTCAGCTGACACCTGACTCTGCTTCACCAGCCGAGATGCAAACTCCAGATCCTAAGATGAAGAGCAGGGCAAAGAGCCACCTTTAAGTACAGTTTTCCTCTGACTCCTCTGGCATGCACAGAGGTGAGGATGCTCTTGTATTTTTCCATTAAAGTGTTTTTGTGTTAAATATAACATTGGAAAAAAACAGTCTCTATAAATTCAGACCTGATCACAGTTTGCATAGAGTCTCCTGAGCTCCATTTGCTCTTTTAAATCTTCCATGGCCTGACTGTTGCCAGTCATTTCCTCCAGCCTAAAAAACACCAGGGAGTTTCAACACTGTAAAATTTAACGGCCTGTGTCAATCCACAGAATTCCTCATTACTCTGGAGATAACACTGGCATGACGGCTCACCTCTCAGCCAACACTGCGATGACCTGATCGCTCTTGTAGAGTGCCTCCTGGAGGATGGTCGTCATCCTGCAATCCTGCTGGAGCTGAAACAGTCTCTCGTCCTCGCTTTCCTCCTCTCCCTCGTCAGAGTCCTCCCTCTGCGCTGGACTTGACTCTACTCTGGGCCGAGACATTTGCCGGCCTTCCAGCTCTGTCCTCTCCCTCTGTAGCTGTTGTTCTGCTTCCTCAAGGCCCTGTGGCAAGAGTTAAATTACACTTTAATAAAAGTCTACAAAGTTTAATGAGAAAGTAATAGTCTCAGAGGAAACATTAGGCTGGAAATTAGAATTTGTTGAGAAGTAAACTTTAGTTGGAACCATATTACATGCCGCCAAGCCCACGAGCTGCCCTCCAACCACGCACTGCTACAACACAGGGGTTAACTTGGAGTCAAACATTGCCTACCATGCAGTGGTTCTGTATACACTGGGCCATGTCTTGTCTCTCCAGGCTCTTTCTCTCTCTCAGCTGCTGAATTAGCAAGCTGTGCAGAGTGAGCATTGCTCTGGAGGTCTCCAAGACTTTGGTCCTCCTCTCAGCCTTCTGGTAGTGGATGCTAGCCATCTGCATCGCCAAGCTGTCGCCCTGAGACCGCAGCTCATCCTCTCTCTCCCTACGCATCTCCTCCATCACCTGCCAGAATGAGGAAAGATGTATTTCAGTCATCTTGCATGAACTCAAACCACTTCATTTTCATTTTAGACACTGAACGTTAACACAGATAGTTATGCTTCAGGGAGTATGTCTTCTACTACTGAATGAGCTTCAGGTTTGATATCATATAACGTTAATGCAGCCTTCATGCCCTTCTTGCCTGTATCCGCACTTAAAAATAATTTATACTAAAGGCAATTTTACAGCTTTACCTTGTTCATGACGCCACTCTCCATCTCCTTCTCCTTCTCAAACAGTTGAATCCTATCCTCCAGCCTTTTCTGGAAAAGCGGCAGATCAGATGTGTCTGTTTTCTGTCTGGCCTCGCCGGTTTTCCCCTTAGATTGCGTATTCGTCTGCAAAAACCACAATATCCATAAGGTTGGTTGGGAAATGACTCCAAGCATGCTGTTATGATGTGATTAGAAATGAAACCACTCTGTGGAGCCCTTTATTATTTCTGAATAACAATGTGCACTCATCCAGTGGCCACACAATTGAGGCCGATCGCAGTGTGGTTTGCGCTGGCGCACTGCATTCTCCATTTCTTACTCACTTTGAGAACATTAAATGCACCATTATATCCTGCTGTAGTTTAATATATGGGGGCTTTAGAGTAGTATCATGAGGACATTTAAAACAAAAAAAAGGATCATCAAAGTTAGCACAGTGGAGAAGAAGACTTTCTTGCAAAGAGACAAAAAATTACAAGAGAACCACAGAAGCATTTTTATATTGTCAACTGAGCAATGATGCTTAATTACACGACAAACATATTCAAAATCTGTGGATGTTGGAAACAGGATTTCTGCTTTCTCTCGTCTCCATGTTGGTGTACACTCACAGTACACTGATAGAATGTTGTGTGGCTTGGACCACTATTTTTTATATTTCTTTTATCTAATAATGCTAACAATATTTTATTTCAGAACACCATTTTGAAGTGTTTCACTTGCATTTTCATTGCAATAAATTGGATGCTATGAGCTCTTGATTTCATTTTAAAATAGTGGAAAGGCAAGCTAAGGAAATATTTTTAAGCTATAAAACTAAATATTAAAGCAAAAGAAGCGTAGCAAGGTAGCAGTGTGCATTGTGGTCTGCCACAGTGACTTTCTATTACATATTACCACAAGAAATGGTCTAATCCCAGGCATACAGGTTTTAAGAACATAACTGAATTCAGTAATGTGGGATAATGTGTTCACCATCTGTTGCTCGCTCTCCTTTCTCCAAGCTGCCAGAGCGGTGTGGAGCTTGGTTCTTGAGACCGCATGGGGTAGTACCAGGCAGCGGTCCATCACGGACAGACACTTTTGAAACTCCAGTTTCATCCTGAGCCGGTCATCTTCAGACAGAGTCAGCTGGGACGAACACAAACAACTAGAGGAGAGAAGGAGAAAAAGGAAAACTGACAGTCAGATAAACACACCAGGGTCCAGCCATGAGACTTTACATGGCTGTGTTGAGATTGGAATAACATCAGTCCAGGTGGAGGGTGTAATTACTGTTTGTTGATGTTGTTTTTCAATACAAAAAGTTCTGACGGGGGAAAGTCTAGTAGCTACTTCCTTTTGCTGCACCATCTGATGTCGGGAATTTGTACAACCAGTTGTAAAACACAGTCTCATATTATGCTGAAGTGCTCATTTTGAAGATCAAACATTTCTTTTCTTGATTCTTGATTTACTTCTCCCAGAAAATCCATGGCTGAGACGAACACACACACAAAAAAAACTTTCCTTTGAATCGCCCGAAACGAAATGACTGTTGTGATTATATCACTGACCTGAAAAACGCTCGGCAGTGGGCCCTCAACTCCCTCTGCTCCTGCAGCTCTCTCTCCATGGCTTCCCGCAGAGCCTCCCTGGTGCAGCTGAGGGTGCGTAAAGCTGCCTTGCCTTCCTGATGCAGCCTTTCCTGGCCCTGCAGGAGAGCGCCTGCTCCCTGTCCCTGGGCCTGTCCTGGTCCAGCCTCTGGTTCCACCTGCAGCAGAGATTGTTGCGTCCCTGGGGGCAAGAGTGTTAGCAAGGCTTGGGTTGCAGAGGGCTGAATAGCTTTGACTTCTGTTATGGCACCCTGGATCACACGCATGGTCACCTACAGAGCAGGCAGAGGATCAAGGCAGGGAGTAAATCAAGCTCAGTCAATATCAGTGGTATATTTGTGAGTGGGTTTCAAAGTGATTAGGTCATGAATGTGCCTGTGCACTGTTAAAGTGTCACCTTGCGGATGTCAGCAGCAGCCTCCTCATCCAGGTTGTTGATGAGCTCTGCTAGCTCCAAACTGTGAGCGGTCAGTAAGTTTTGCCAACAGTGCAGGTGCTGAGCTACATCTATCCTTCTCTCTAGGCCCTTGGACAGACCTGACAGATCCTTCTGTCTCTGTTTGTGGACCCGCAGCTGGAGAAGGCAGGAAACAGGATTAAAGATTGCATATTAATTAAAGAATGAGATGAACAGGTTTTGTGATATCAGCCTACGATGGATACGTAATACACATGATCTCCTCACCATGTCAGAGATGAGTTCCCGCCTCTTCTTAATCAGTCCACAGCGCATCGCTCTCCTCTCTTGGCTCAGTGCCTCATCCAGTCTCTGCCTCACCATCACCAACTCTTTCTGGGCCTTCTCCTGGAGCTGGTCAATCTGCTCTGCAGGCACAATGCTCCCTCTGGTGGAGAAATGAAAGCATGCCATGTTAAAACACAACTCCAGTTCAGTTTATTTAAATTGTGCAAGTTAAGAGCTTCCTACAAGGTTGAACTAGTAGGAAAGGCTGACATAGTGTTCACATCTCCTCTGTAACGCCAGGGAAATACTTCTTTCCTCACTTCTTTAACTTGCAAAAAAAAAGAGCAGTGGTTTTTGCAAATTAACATTTTTTGTTATATGTTTTTTACAGCACAAATAGAAGCACTTATAATATGTTTTAAATATGTAAGTACATACTGCTACAACAGTTTACATAGCCACATTTATAGTGCAGTGTATAGTAAAAGCACAACCACATGAGAAATGCTATCAATGGTAACTACAATGGGCGCGTACCTCCTGACGTGAGCAAACCAGCTGTCCAAATTGCTGGAGGTGCTGGAGAAGCTGTCAGAAATCAGGCTGTTGAGGCTGTGAAGGCTGTGCACCAAGAACTTCCTCTGCGCATGACGTTCAGCGAGCACATAGCGCTGGTTTGCAAGGACCACATCCAGCACCTCTTCGAGCTGATCCTGTACATAGAAGAGAAGGACATGTCTTATAACGTATTTAAAATCTGTCACTTTATGTACGGTTCACCACAAATATAGACCGTGAGGAGGAATAAAGCAAAAATATAAACTGCAAATGCTGATTTACGTGCTTTGTTGAGCACATTTGCAGGTGTCAATTCTGCATGTCTAAAGCTCAAAATATACATGCAGAATCATGTTATTTAAATGGTCAAGTCTAATATGTCACAACTTTGAAATTTAATTTTGGTCACTCACTTGACAGGCAAAGTAATCATGCTGAAGACTCTTGGCTGTACTCTTCTCTAACTCGCCCATCCTGGTGGCCTCCTCCAGTTCCTCAGCGAAAATCTTGTGCAGCTCCACCCGGCGCCACTCGATGGTCTGCCTCTGGACCTTTGCTGAGGCCTCTTCATGTCGCACTAACAGAATGCGCTGCAGCTGACTCTGGCTCAGCTTGTGCAGCTTCTCCAGGAGGACGCTGCAGTGGAGAAGCTCCTAGTAACATTACAAAATGAGGTTTAGTGATACTATGTGATGAAAGCAACAAACTACCAGAATACTCTTGGATCCAGAGGGGAAAACCATGAATGTTAATTTCTTCTCTTACAAATGACTTTTTATTACCTGTTGGTCTGCACGCTGACAGAGCAGCTCAGCCTGAGCTTTCTCAGCAGCTTCTCTGCGATGCTCTGCTTCCATTTCCTCCCGAGTCTCCAAGTTACACCGGCCAGCCAGAGCAGCCATGCGGGCCCCTCGCTCCTCCTTCAGCCGACCCTCCATGCCTAACATCTGTCCGTGGAGCACACTGAGGAGCCTCTGCTGGGCCTGGGCGCTGGCCTGGCCTCGGGAGCGCAGGCTGCCCAGCAGGGAGGACATCACATCCTTGTAGATCTGAATCCGGGTGGCCTCCAGGTTGTTGGTGGCATGCAGCAGTGTAGACATTTCAAGGCTGACAGGGATAAAATGTAGAGTGAGCAGAGTAAACTTGTACAAACTGGGATTTTAGTAAGATGTATCATAAAAAGCTGATAACATTTATTATTACTGACCCTGGTGGATTTGATAATAATGTGAGGCATTTATGACAATAAAATGTTAAAATAATTACTGATTTGAGTGAACACTAGCTAAACAACATACTGCAAAGCTTTCAAGCAACAACCGCCGTAACTGTTTACAGAAGCCAATAGAGAGGTGCATTAAGATTAAGTACTTCTTGTCACTCAAAATAACTGGATGGTATTGAATTATAGGAGAAAACTCCCAACTTCAGTAAAATACATTACATTCCTACACATATACATTGTTTCCACAAGCAGTGAGTGCCCTAATGGCCATTTTCCTCCACGTTGCAATGATTTGATCATTTTTGTTCCATTAAAGAATATTAAGCCATACAGAGAATTATTTCACTCCTTCTTGACATGTATACTCACTTCTCCAAAGCCTGGTACATGTTCTGGGGATCCTCCAGCACCATGGTGTCCACCATCTTGTCTTCAAATGCCGCCTCATCTTTAACAGTCTCACTCATGTTGCAGTCTGCATACTCTGGGTCTGAATCACCTCGGTTTCTCTGGTGCAAGAAAATATACGCACAGTGTTTTAACACATACCTGAACTAAGTCATAAAGCCTAAAGCGATGAGTAAATTTTACTGACATTAAATTGAGAAAACAGCTCTTTCAAAAATAACAAAGTTAAGTGTTAACAGAAACAAATGATGTTGAAACAGGGCTGCTCCACAAAACTGTCATGTACTGTACACAGAAATTAAAAAATTACTTGATTTTCTTCTAACAGACAATTCTCAACAAAACAACATTAGCAAACACAAATATATACCATATGTAATTACCAAATGATTTATTTTTTTGTCATTGTGATTAAAAATTGTATTTTCATAAAACTAGGCTGTCTATGCAGTAGAAAAATGCAAATACTTTTGAGATTGGTGCTTTGTGACCAGAGAAAACATAAAAAGCCTATTGCTGTCGCTTTTGCTTGAGAGGTAGAAAACCTACAACTGCCACAATACACTGCACTGCACCAGACCAGTAAACACTCCCGCTGGTTGGTGACATAATGTAGGCAATGTAGTAACAGAATCTTGTTTCATATTTGATTAGCACTGCTTAGTTTTACTGCATATTCCACGTTTTTTCAGCCTCCGTTTTTTCCAATACAGGAAACAGTACAGCACCCACTTCCTGCTCACAAATTCTCGTATTACAGACAGTGAGCTAAATTATGGTTCTGAGGACATTTTAGAAGAAAAATAGGCAATACAGTAACATAATCTTGGCCTACATTTGATCTGCACTGCCTAGTTTTACAGTTTGAGTTTCAGAGAGAAAGAGAAAGAGAGCATTCGAAAATGAGGACATAAAATCTGTAGTCCTAATGCCAATGAAAATCCCTCTCTGCTCATCCCTCATCATCTGTTGGATTTGAGCTGAGAGATAATCAGGGAGATCTGGTCTGTGGCAAGGTGGAGGCACGTTTACCACCATTCATTTACACATACTACCCACATTGTTATGATACAGAGGCAGAGCTGGTCGAAAACTGGTAAAGCATCCCTTTAACTAGAACAAAACATATACATTTTTGAAAATGGGTTACCCTTTGTTGAAGAAGGTTCAACCTTGTTCTCGGACCTATCAGGTTTATGGCCAGAAACCCCAGTGACAGCAGCACCAACGTAACAAAGAACCCAGCAACAAATCCAGCAAAATGGACCCCATGGTTAGGATAAATCTAAGATGGCAGGCAGAAACATCAAATCAATTTCATAAGCGCAAATTTGAAAATGGTACGAGAACAAAACATTCACTTTGGAAGCTGCAGGTGTGTTTCCAGTAAAGGAACTGTTTACAACTTACCCTGTCCGTGGAATTCACCCTCAAGGTTAGATTAGCTGTTAATGGACCAAACATACTGACATCATTCTGTGGAGTCAAAAAAACAGTACTCTGGGTAAGAAGACAGACAACATTCTTATCATACTGCAAAAATTGACATGGTGAAGAAACTATTGTTTTTCAGGTTAAAGGGAGCAGAGATGGGGCAAAAGAGAAAATACCTGTGAAGCGTTAGAGAAGGTGAGAAAAGCTGGAAGGTCCAGGACTTCACTCTTATGGCTCCTTATTTGAGCAGTATAGTTGACAATTATCTGGGTTCCAGCTAAAGAAGTAAAATCAATATCATGTTATTTATTGCAGCACGCAGAACATCTAAATATCCTACATTTTAAAGTTCAAACCAGGCATGTTTGGCAGAATCATCTTTTACAGTAAACTGACTCCCAGACATACCGGACAGTGAATCAATAGCAAACGTCTGGTAGCCTCTTTCCACCACCCTGCCCTCAGATTTTAGAGGTACTATTCCAGTAATGGAGTCCCGGATAGCGACTTGAGACAGGTTGGTGCCACCCACTGGGCCCATGTTGTGAATCAGCAGGAAGAATATCAGCTGAGGAGGGTCAGTGTCAAGATTCACCTATGGACCATATTATTAAGCAGCAGGAAGAGAGTGAATCAGTGGATGGCCTTCAACATGTTCATTTGCAGTTTAAAAAGGTCCAATAAAATAAATTAGAATTAAAAGCACACTGATAAAAAGGGCTGTGTTCAAACTGTACCTGTGCACACTTGTAAAATTTGACCCCGAATGTGGATGGAGGTGCCACACTCTGGATCTGCAAAACATTTAACACAATATAATTTCTTCTAACATGATCATTCTCATTTGAATCATGTAAAGTGACGTTATAAATATGCATGGGAATGGGATATAATAATGTCACAGTTTGTTTGGTACGTGAATGTATGTATGTGATAAACAGTATCCTACAGAAATACACAAGAAGAATCTTAAGTGACAGAACTACAAAAAACTATAGAAAAAATCTAATCAAAAAGAAGTTGTGGAAAGAAATGGCTGGTTGACACTGATTTGTTCAGCGCAAAACTACCACAACACGACACATAAACACTAACACAACAGACCAAAAGAAACAAGAAAAGCTGCACTGCGTACTATATCTATCTATCTATATTCTATACAAGTCCGTCACTGTGTGCAATGACTGAGGCGACCAAAACACCATTTCTGAACACACCTGAGGCAGAGTGAGGCCCGGGTTGTATCTGGTGAGTGTGGTTCTGCGGTTACGACGGTGGAAGATGTTTGACATGTAGTTAAGTGGCGCAAATAAGGAGTGTCCCCATGGGTTGCCAGGAGCTGAAGAGGAGAGTGGGCCCTCTGCAGACAGCACCATGCACCCACTGATCTCCATTGTGCCTATCAGGGTGTTTGAACAGCCAGTTACAAAAGCTGAAAGTGACAATAAATAAGTAAATTATACATATCAGACTGAGGTTTTGTATTTAGCAGAGTACTAAAGATTTTGTGTGTATAATAGTCTGCATATCATAATTTTGACATAAAACTGTTATGGAATTCTAACTTTACATCATCTGTGCATGTACAACATTGGAAAAAACAGTGTTAGCTTATCATTGACTAAGTGCGCAATTGTTCAGCTGGTGTTTGCATAGAGATGAGTTGTGTTATTACTGTATTGTTGATGTATAGAAGTGAGAGAGAAGAACAAACCATCCATCCTAGGCACTGTCTGCACTGCTGAACTCCCAGTGGGGTCATGCTGCATTAGGTGGACATTACAGAGGCTCTGGAAATGGAAAAAGGGCATTCAGCATTGTACACTTAATGGTATTAACAAATATTAAATAGCTTTATCCAATACCAATCTACAGACACTTACACAAGGGTACCCCTCAAAACCAAACCATCTGTTATGGGCCTGAATACCTGAATTTATGTAACAGGTGACTCAGAGGTTCAGGGATACAACAACATTAAGTTATCACTTTGTAATAAAGATGAGATGTGTGATAGGTGATGTTCAGTTATCTACTAGGACATTACGTAACTGTAGGCAAATAGATCATCTCAGGTGGTGACAGAGATGCTTAACCTCCATCAAAACAGATTAGTTCTTGACATGGAAAATTTTGAACACTATTGATTTTACCAGTAAGCCACTCACCTCATGTGTCCCCGAGAAAACAAGTGGTCGTGTTGTGTACCATGGTGCATCCTGAGATATGACGTTACCGTTATAACAAGTCTGGTGTCCAGCACTGTGCTCCAATACACCGGCACATTGAGTCTCGCACCAGGTTTCATCGTAACACCAACGGTCGTATAAAGGAGGTAGACACAAACAAGATACTTGGATATTAAAGATAAATGACCATAACGTGATCCTCTTCGCGGTGAAGTGAACCTGACGCATTCGTACGTTGGTGTGCCACTCTCACCAAGGAGAGTCGCTAGCTAGCTGGCTGCATGTCTGGATGTTGCCACTGTTAAAAATCCGCGATGAAAACATTTTCCAACGCTTTTTGCTTGAGAAACATCAACTGTAGAAGCGTTTCTGACGACCAAGCACACCTTACTTGTATGCTAACATTACAGTTGAAACTATGGACGCCATTTCAAAGATTTATACACGAACAGAAAGTCCATAATCACCGTTGCTGCACAACTTCGGAAAACATTTCCAAAACTTCGGAAGAACGGGCAACTCCTCAAGAACCGTTAAGACACAACGTACATACATTTGTTTCCGGTTACGGCCTTCAAATTAAAACAACATAAGTGAGCCCATGGAATGATGGGGACTATGGTGGATGCCTAAAACTACATAAATATGTCAAGAAACTATAACAATAGATATTTTAAATTCATATTACCCTCCTGCCTTTGCGTCAATGTAACTTAAGGTGGCATTTTTCTAATTTTCTATACTCAGAATCATAGCCGTGCTCTAATATTGAAGGCACATCCACTTTCTTTCCGGTTAAATTCTAGCTAGCTCTCCAGTCTTCACGCAGCTCCGTCCTCCTCTCAAATCTCCGTACAGCCATTGGCTAATGTTTACACCGAGTTTATCGTTTTAGGAAAAAAAGTTTAGGTGGAAGGGGTTGTTGCAAATTGTAGCTTGCTAATCTTTCTTATTGTAAGTCTTTTAGATAGAAAAAACTTTCAAAATAATATACGAGCAAGAAACCTCAACGTAAACGGCCAGCAGCTAACTTACTTTCCTGGAGATGGGGTCTGAACGGTAACGTTAGCTAACAGATGTTGTCGAAAAGATGCTAATATCATAACGTTAGTTTTCCTACAATTTAAAGAGTAATGTCAGAGCCGGACTTGGGGACGGGATGCGGGACTGATGTGCTGGTCAGTTTCGCCGAGTCTCTGCACATATACACAGGACTGTTAACAGTGGCTACAGTGTGTGGGGGGCTCTCTGGGATATTAGCAGCTGCTCTGCTCTATGTCTTCTGCCTGAAACCTCTGCTGTTGACCAGACAAGTAAGCAAATAGCATGCAACCTCTGTTTTTCTACTCACTCAGTCTGTTTCTTGACCACGTATCATGGAGACATACTATTCCATCCTTGAATGAATGATTCTCTCCTGTGTCATCTCATCAGGGTTACAATGCAAGGCGGCTGCTTGAACCTGATGATGGAGAATTAGACAACAACCAGAGTGACTGTGTCAGCAACAGCAGAAAGGAGGCTCCAAGTGCCACCACAAATGATAAAGTATTATTCTCTTTAACATCCAAGACAAGTCTGAAACTTATAGTGACTTTTCAAAGTTGTAAATCACAGTTACATTAAATACATACTGGTAAAGTGTTTTAAATTACCTGAAAATGACCACCAATCAGTTTGAATTGTATGGCAGGGGGCGCCATACACCCTTCTTTCAGGGTTACCTATTTCTGATGTTTACTAATTAACTTGTAACCTTCCTTCTAAGTAACGGTTTAAGTCTGTTTATTCATTGTCCAGGAGAAGAAGCAGCCACCCATGAACAGTGATGTGGCTGCATTTGCATCCAGAGCAAAGGTGGTTTATCCCATCAACCAAAAATACAGAGTAAGTCCATCATAAATATACAGCATATACACCTCCTGCCAGGTAAACACGGTAATAAACTCCAGAACTACTGAAATAAAGGCTTAACTATTTGATCACTCAGTCTATAAGATCTATTTGTTGCACAAATATTGTACAGTATAATTTGTAGTTTGACTGTAGTAGACTAAACAGTACCACATCATTAAAAAGTTTAGCAAAATTTGTGCTGTTTAAAAGAAGTGGTTGCACAACAGAAAGCAATAACCTGTTGCAAACCAATCCAAGGGTGAGTAAGGTACAGTATATTATAATATGCTGCAATCAGTTGGTTTATGATTATACTTCACTTAACTGCAACCTTTCACTGAATTTTTCAGCCTTTAGCAGATGGAGCGTCCAATCCGTCACTGCATGAGCACTCCAAGTTGCCAGCAATGCCCAATGATGAGTCATCCTCCTCCACTGACGGACAGTCTCTGAGCCAAGAGCAGGACAATGATGACAGCAGTCAGTTCATCTCCTCCTCGCTGGTCCCTAAGAGCCTGCAGAACCAGAGCTTCACCAGGGTCTCTCACTACCCTCACACTCTGACACAGCCTGGGTAGGAACCAGTATTCTGTAAATGTTAAGCCATACCCATGCACCTTAACCTTACAGCAAGTATGCACAAACCTGAGTTTGCTGGAAATGATGCTACTCTTGTTATCGTTGCAGTTTTGAAGGCAGGATCAGCCTTTATTGTTTGGCCCTGCAGGATATACAACAACACTGCTCCCAGCTTCAGGAAGAAAAGTTTCTAGTGAGTCTTATTCTTTAAAGCAGTAATAAAATAGTTATTATGTGTATTTCATAAACTTTGTCAAAGTTTGAAAAGCAAAAATGGTTGTTTTATTCCCCGTTATTACCGTTTTCCTGCTGCAGATGTTTCTTCAGATGGTGAAAATAATATGCAGTGGTCGTTTTCCAAAAGACAAAAATGATGCTGACTTCTCCAAGGACATTCTTCAAATGCAAGAAAAGGTAGTCAGATGTCTGTCACACACACATACATAATACATTCATTTTGGAGTTCTTGACTGACTGTGAATGGAAACACTGACATTCAAATTTTAAACCATATTAAAGCATATGTTGTCACCTGCCTTTTCAGGAACTGAATGAGCTGAAGAAACAGTTGCCAACAGGCCACACTGCCAGCGAGAAAAATGATGATGCTCCTTGCACTTTGGAGGAAATAGAGAGAGCCCAAAAGGATCTCCTTGAGCGTGGCCTTCAAGTGGTAAAAGCGAAGCTGAAACCCCAGAGAGCAAATACTTTAACATTTACACAAATACTAATAACATACTAAGTCCATTAAACTGCCTGAATTTACTCTTCACAGTCCAGACGTTTCAGCAAACAGGTGGAGGACTTGTGCCAACATCTGCTGAAGAAGACCAGCATTTTCTCTCCTGATGAAGCCCAGGATGTCATCCTCTCTCTCATCCAGACTCTTCTGTTAGTCGAGAACCACCTGATGAACACACAAGAAGCTGATTTAAAGGTAAAGCAGTGCTGGTTATTGGCAGCCCAGGATTCATTTTGCTTCTCGTCCCTTGTGTCATCATGTGAGGGACTGGATAAACTGAAGGAAAAGTTCATTTCTCTTAGAGGATCCAGCAGAAGTTGTTGTGGTGGGAAGAGCTGACGGGACTTCTCCAATCCCAACCTGCCTTGCTAAAGCGGGAAGTGTCTCTGAGGCAGAGCCTGATAGCAACAACACTGGAGCAGCTGACGAGCGATGACGTCTTGACCTTTAGTCACATGGAAAAGATATTTGCAGAGGTTCAGGCAGCTCTGACTGAAGGCCTTCAACAGTGCACTGAGGGTAAGATAGTTAAAGTTTTTCTGTTTTCCTTCTACCAAGTTGTACACCTGCTAACCGAATCACCGCACAGAAGCAAGCATGCATCTGTAACGTTATCTAGCTAAGTGGTGCTAGGTCTGGTAGAAGGAAAATGGTTCCTACATGAAACTGCTCACAGCAAGTTCTGTAGATTAGCTTGAGTAACTGGGTTCGATTTAGCGGTGATCTGTCGCTTTAAGCAAGGTGATTGCAAAAGTTAGACATGAAAAGAAGTGTAGTGACACGTATCCAAATACTGACCAAATGTGTGTAATTTTCTCACATTGCACTCATCTAGTTTCTGATGGCAGGTAGCAGTGGACAATGTCTAGCCTACTTTTCAAACTTAAATGACGTACTCTCTCAAAATAGACCATTTTCTGGGAATCCTCTTTAGCTCCTTAAATAAGGTCAGTCTCTTTCAGGACAGAACAGAATATCTATTGCACTATTACTGCACCCCAGACTCTCATGCAAAGCCTTCCAGCATTAACACTTGACATAGTTTGTTGCTGCTGATCTAATGTGTAATAAAAGCAAGCTAATAATACTTAAATTAACAGTGTTGACAATAGTGAGCCAAGGTACTGCATCTTCTGGGCTTATTTTACTTTTCTGTTGTGTTTTTATTACTCTCATGGGCAGCTTGCCCCTCTAAGTACAGACTATAACTGATAGTGAAAAGATCTTTTGAACTATGTAACCACTTATAACAATAATAAAGGCCATATTTTAATGTTGGTCCCTCAGAATCAGAGACACAGGGATTCTTTTTAGACTTGAATGTTCAACAGCCTCATAGGAAACCAATCTATCATAGAGCATCATAGTTTTCAGTAGCCCCTTAATCAGTCTTTAAAGAATATCTATCTGTCTATCTAAAATCTATTAAAAGAAAATTATACCATTGTCATCCAGCTGGCTTTACAAACTGCAGTTATTTTAAAGAGTCAACTAGTTCAGCTCATCCAAAAGTTGATCAACCATGTTCCAGAGTGCACGAGGAAGACGGAGGAGCTAGTGAATGACAAGTGCAGCAGAATGGAGTCCAAGAGGAAGAAGCTAATGAGGAGCCAGACCAAGGAGAAGAGCCGCGCCCTGGAACTGAGACAGACTCATGGTGACCTACAGCAGCTCACTAAGGTCTCCTTTACCTCAATATGTAGATCTGGGATTACTGTTTCATAATAAATAGGCCAAGCGACTGCTTGTAGATTCCACTGGTATCTAAGTCTGTTCTGTAACCTTTCCTTTAGGTGTACCAGGAGCTGCTGATAAAACACAGGCAGCAGATTTCTGACTTGGAGCAGCAGCAGGACAGCAGAGTGGCTGAAGCCCTCTGTGACCATTGGAAGGTTAAAGATTGAATACTGCATTTGTATTTGTGTGCAAAGTGCATTTCCATTATTCTTATGCACTCTTTTTGTATCTTCAGAAACTCCGTAGATCCTGGTCAAAGAAGCTTGGAGAGCTAGCCAAGGATGTTTTTCTCACCTCCGTCCCTGCCCAATCAAGTGTCTCTGCTGAGCGGTGCGAGAAGCTGTGGTTGGACCTGGAGGAGGAGCTGGCTGCACAGCTGCAGCAGGCAGAGTGCACTACCAGGCTGCAACTGCAGGACATGAGGGCTCAGCTGGATAACGATGGACAGGTAGACACTATCTGGTGGATCAGATACATACAGCCTCTCCATCAGAGTTTGGCACCTTGATTGTCTGATAAATTAGTATTTCACGTTTACTTTAAAACTCTCTCTCTCTTTGACTTTTTACATACATACATATTTCTCCTCTTACCTGTAGTGCTGTTTATCAACGTAGATCGTTTTGGTGTGAGTTGCCGAGTGTTGGAGATATCGACTGTAGAGATGTCTGCCTTCTCTTAAATATAATGGAACTAGATGGCACTCTGCTTGTTTATGTAGGAAGTATTTTCTTTCTACCAAACTACACTCGCCAACCGTATCACCATGTAATTTTCAACTATCCACCCCGTTGAGTATACAAGTATACAAGATATTTTCAAGTGTTTAATTATGCCAAAGGCCGACCACTGTTTCTAACTGAACCTCTTTCTCTGTAGGTGTGGAGTGAGGAGATGGCTCTGGTGCAGGCCTGTCTCAAACACCTGAGTGAACAACAGATGACGATCCTCCGAGCCATGGTGGCCAGACAGAGCTACACACTCCACAGGTAAGACTGGAAAACATCGGTCACAAAGTATTTATGGTGTATTGAGTGCATGAAAGACTACCTGATGATGATACAAAAATTAAATCTGCACAAACACAGCTTTCGTCTAAGTGGCCATATCCACTTTTGGCTCCCACAGTATCAAAATCAATGTTTATGAGTTACTTAGAAATAATGCAATATGATCTTCTTCTCAGCCACGTCGGGAGGTTGATAGAGAGGAAACACGAGCACCTGTTGGTGGCGGTGCAGAGGCACTTTGTGGTCAGGCACTTCTGTCTGCACATGCTGAAGGAGATGAGGCTGTCCAAGCTGAAGGCACTCTCTCAGACTGATTTCAGAGCGGTGCTAATGGAAGATCCCAGTAAAAGCCAGTCCTGTATCAATTCAACTCTCAAGGTGCGAAAAATGTATTGTTTTTAATAATGCATTCTCGTAAGAACTTCAAAACCATTGCGAAAATACAGTATGTCTCTAATGGAATAGCTCAAGTTCACAGCAGATTTAAAGGTAAATTTCGGTTTATTTCAACCTGTCTCCTATCGTCCTAAATTTGTTTCAAGTGACTAGTGACATAAAAATAATAGTTAGCATGTTAGCTGTTAGCCTAGATACAGCCGGGGCGCATAGTAGCGTCAGACCTGTTAAAAAGTAAGTGAACGGGCATACTTCAAGTGCAAAGT
>NC_065529.1:19875522-19912484 GCF_006386435.1 Epinephelus moara
GTTCACTTACGTTTTAACAGGTCTGACGCTACTATGCGCCCCGGCTGTATCTAGGCTAACAGCTAACATGCTAACTATTATTTTTATGTCACTAGTCACTTGAAACGAATTTAGGACGATAGGAGACCCTTTCCCTTTAACACTGTTGTTGTGCCTTACCATTCACAGAATAGCAGTGCCAGCCTAGCAGAGAGGCACCTGGGTCCAGAGAGTCAGCTTGTGGGCCACAGCTTCCAGCAGGAGTTGCTGTCTGAACTGGAAACCGGGACAGAGCTTCTTCAGAGCCACGCACAGCTGGTGCTAGGCAATGCTCTCAGCCATGCCATCCAACAGATGATGATGATCCCACCTACTGAGACGCAGACACAAGACGATGGGTTGAAGGTAGAGTTTTGGTTATGAATTAGAATCAGCTTTCTGCTGTTTGTTGCTTTAGGGTTTGTCAAGCACATTGGAGTGACATGTTGTTTCCTCATCAGCAACACCTGACAGAGGCTGCTTCGGAGAGTGTGTATGTGACCAAAGATTCTCTTACCGCACTGGTCCAAAGCTACTATTCACACGTACAGGACATTATCAAAAAAATACAGCAGGATGAGTCAAACGTAAACCAGGGTGAGATGACAGCACACATTTACATGTCCACATCTGTATAAACTCTGACTTTGGTGATGTTACAGCTGCAACCTTACTCCCCATCTAGGCTAAATGATTGTAATAGATGCTATATTTATGGTGTTTCATTAGTAAGTCAGAGGGGAAATATTTGCAACAGCACAGTGATTACCAGCATTGTGTTAGACTTGTTTTATATATTACCTTGATATCTTAATATTCACTGTTAAGGTAGCATGATTTAAGTAGCCAATAAAGAAAGCAGTTTTCAGTAGATAAAACACTTCAATTTGCAAAATCTACTGTGTGTTAATTTTACTGTTCCTTCAGAGGTGAATGAGAAACAAGAGAGCAGCAGTCAGCTGACCAGATCCCTGCTCAGGGAGCTGGTGAACTGGGGCAAGAAACCCACGTCTGCTGAGTTTCAACAGAGGTACAGTGAATACACTCTACATCTCTGCACTACACACTTGTCTGCGTAACACACTTTTGTCGATCTCAAATACATGAAATGAGAGAAAATTAGGTTGTTTCTTTGTTTTCTTGTGTATCAGGGTTGAACTCCACAAAAGGAGGGTGTTGGAGCAGTGTGATCTGGACCAGGAAATGATATATGAGGAACTGAGGCGGAAGAAAGTAGTTCAGGATGTGGCCATGGAAAAGATCAAAGCACAGCTGCTGGTTAGTATGTTTAATGTCTTCTCTACTTCCCTGCCTGGCAATAGATTTACGACTTGATTTATAAGTAAGTGTAGTTACTGTCTGTAAGCATTGTGTTGCTGTGTCCATTAGGAGGCAGAAGAAAGCTTCATAACTGAGCTGGCAGCCTTGGCACGGATCTCCCTCCACAGTCCAGATCCAGAACCCAGCGGTGAAGAGGACAACACTGGTAAGCACCTTTTTTACCTCAGAAAATAAATATATGTTTGCACCAATCCTCTGTCTCTGTCCTTCAGGGTGTCATATTTCAACAGGTGCTAATATACTGGACCTGCTGGCCCTGAACCCAGCGTTAGATCCTGCCTTGAATCCTTCACTGACTCCGACGATTGTAACTCCAGCGGTGAAATCAAAACCAAAGAAGAAAAGAGAACAAGAATCTCATCTCAGCTGAAATCTTAACACAGTGAAGTTTACATATTTGCAGTTATGTCCTGTGAAAAGTTTACTCTGGTTTTATAGTTTGTGTATTATGAAATAATACTGGTCTGTAGGTACTGTTTCTGTTGTTAGGAAGGTACCTCAGATTTATTTGTATTAAAGGGACAGTTCACCCCAAAATTAAAGGTACATATTTTCCCTCATACCTGTAGTGCTGATCATCAATCTAGATTGTTTTGGTGTGAGTTGCAGAGTGTCAGAGATATCAGACGTAGAGATGTCTGCCTTCTCTCCAATATAATAGAACTAGATGGCACTCAGCTTGTGGTGCTCAAAGCACTAAAAAAATATATTTGAAAAACTCAACAGCAATACCTCTTTCCAGAAATCATGAAAATCATGACCTGGTTACTCAAGATATTCCACAGACCTTGTTGTGAGCAGTTTCATGTAGGAACTATTTCTTTGTACCAAACTGCTCACATCAGCCGTATCACTGTGCAGATGGAAGCGTGCATCTGCTCATGAATGAGAGGTTCGTGCTTGTGACAGCACGGGATTTAGACATTATCAACTGCTCTGTAGCTGAGTTGTAATGTTAACTAGCTCAGTCGTGCTATGTGAGATAGCAGTAGCTGCATGCTTCCCTCTGTGTGGTGATACAGTTGGCTGCTGTAGTTCCCTAGAAGGAAAATAGTTCCTTCATGAAACTGCTCACAACAAACTGTGAGATATCTTCAGTAGCTGGGTCATGATTTCTGGAAAGAGACATTGCTGCTTCAAATGTTTGGGGTTTTTTTTCCTATGTTTTTGCACTTTGAGTTTTTTATATAAATAAATTGGCGCTTTGAACACCACAAGCCTAGGGCCATCTATTTCCATTATACTTAACGGAAGGCAGACATCTCCACGGTCGATACCTCCAAGACTCTGCCACTCACACCAAAACAATCTATGATGAATAGCGCTACAGGTAAGAGGGAAAACATGTATTTTAGATTTAAAGAAGAGAAATCTATTCATAATTTATGTATACATGGACTGCCCTGTCTCATTTCTAATGTTTCTAGAAGTGTGCTTCAGTCAGTAAAAAAAAATCTGTTTCTCCCCAGTCAATATTTTTGTAAATGCCAAGTGCAATTAAATAAATAAATTTAAAAAAGCAGATTATGTTTTGAATGCATTATTCAACTTTTGTACTTTTTTTAACCTGGTATACAGAAGTGCCATGCTACTGTACAGGCCTGACAGTAATACATTACTGTCTGATACCTACACCCACATACCACAGCTCATTCACCTCATTGATTCCCAGTGATTCCTGAGTACATGGGATGATGGGTGTGCTCCTCTGTGAGCTGTCAGATAATTTAGAGATGTCTTTTCTGATTGTAGCAGAGTGCTGCTACACACCGATGAAAGCCTTGCCCTTCTCTTGCTCTAATGGAGTTTTAAGTACAACCCTTTATGGATGATAATGCAGAGTAATGGTGAAAGTCTGGGAGGGCTGAAGTCTGGCAGACAGCTCTGTGTGTAGGCAGCAATTTAGCAGGCAATTTACCTTGGACCTGATGGTTTACTGTCAGTTTGGAGTGTCAATTAGCAAACATCAATTTTTAATCTGTCCTTTATTCCTGCGCTCAACCTGCACACATAACCAATTATTGCTATGACACACTGAGAAAATATGCTCCAGGACCTGACCCACTCATACACACTGGGGTGTCCTGCCAACAGTGGGTTTTTTTCCTCCCGTGTATCAATTAGAAATATAGGTGCACTGTTGACTTTGCAAGTGTCGTCGCTGATCTGTGGTGAGGGGAAACCGTTTGGATGTATTTTGAGGTCCCTTAGGGGACTGCAAGGACTTGTGGGAAGATGACCTGATTTCTAATTTTCTCCTCTCCTGCCTGTGCTGTGGGCTAGTCGCTGCTACAAACAGAGAAGCCCATGAAAGAAGTGTGACAGCATGAGCCGCCCCGGATCTGTGCGGAATATGGCCTCGCTATCTGCGTAAAACTGGATTTTATTTGGCGTTTTTCATGGACGCAGGCGTCACTGTATTTATCCTTTAATAGATTCAGGTGAGTGGAATACTCCTTGGCTTACCTCTGCTCGAGCTACACCTTCAGTAGTTAGATGTAGACAATCCAAAATGCATTTTATCATTGATGTTGTCCCAGCTCAGGGGCCGCGCAATACAGATTGATGCGCCTTTTCCAAAATAATGTCCTGTCATTATCTCATCTTCAGACTGTTTTCAAAGGTGCCTGGATAAAGTTACTAGAGGGATGTCAGTATATTCATCCATAGCCTACATCCCACATTTGTCCAGTAAAGTGGAGAGTATGCCCTGGAGCTGTTAATAGAAATGAGAATATTAAAAATGTCAAGTGAGGAGATGTGCGCAGTGTGACGGCGTCATCGGGTCAGATGATCGGTTATTTTAGGGCCCAAAAATAAGGTCGCTTTCCAACTTAAAGGGCTTTTTCTGTCCGAGCTGAAAAAGTCCACGTTGATTGTCACGTTTCATATCAAATATATGATTTTATGCCCAAACAATATCAGATCTGTAACACTGATGATATTGTAACTAAGTGAAACTTGTCATTTAAATCACTGAAAAATAACTGCTACTACTACTAGAATGGTTTTATTACTATGATTAATATGTCATATAATGATAGTATTAATAATGACTCATGATGTTTTAAAGATAAGAATAAAACAAATACAGAAGGCCCAATACATAACAAAACCCCATAATCCAATAACTATGTTCTATTTCTTACTGTTACTATTTTACACACTATTTTATACAACATACATCATATTCTAAATATTATATTGTCATTCAATGCCTGTGTTAGAGAAAGAGAGTAGTGTTTAAGTTTTACACACACTTATCTGATTGATAATGGGACTTAAATCATGACTGCAATCATTTTTTATGTCTTCTTATATTGACTTATGTTTCTTTGATATCTTAATAGCTCTCTATGAGTTTTGTATTTTACTTTGAATTGCCACAGTTTTTAAATCAACTTGCTCCTCTTCACCAACTGCCTGGTTTTCCCTCTCAGGTGAGCAGACATGGCTAACCCGCAGCAGGAATACCCGAGGGTCCTTCTGGGGATCCTGGAGGAACTGGCCAACATGCGCCAATGGCTGAGCTTCCAAGACCTTTGTCGCATGGTTAGCACCCGTTTTGACCTGGAGCACCTCATTGAGCTCAGGAGTTTGCTGTTTGCAGCTGCCAGCCAGGACCCCTGTTTCCCAGCTACTCTCTTCAGAGACCGGGTGTCCGCCAGAGGCCAGGGGCTATCACCCATAGGAGTCGCTGCCGACATTGTAACTATCTTCAATCTTATTCAGATGACGGGTGGGGCCCCTGATGACAGCCAACCAATGAGAGGCCAGGTGGTGCTCCCAGTCGACCAGTCCCCAGGCCCCAGTCTGCCTGGAATATACCAGCTAAACATTCCTGGTCGAGAAAGAGCACGTGCCCACTCTGACTCCAGCGGCAGGCCTATCGATCAGCATTTGCTTTTTCCGAGATCTAATTACTCTGCCCACAAGCGAGGAAGTCTTCCCCCTGATCCTATCTCACTTGTGTCATCCCCTCCAATCAGGGCGAGGGCTGTGTCTTTCGACTTGCCTCACACCACGCTTTTGTATCCTAGTGGTCAAATCCCTAACGAGGTAATGAAAAACCTCTACCTGCCTTTGGAGACAGACAGTGAGTCCAGTGGAGATTCTGCGCCCATGGAGGTGTTTGAAGCTGAACAGGGACCGCCTGATGTCGACCAGAAGAGAAACATCTTTAGGAAGGACTTCCATAACCAGCCACCTCTAATACCCCAGGTAACCGTTAATAGTGAGTCTCCCAGTCCCGGCCCAGGGCAGAAAGGCTTCGATAATCAAAGCTTTGAGACGATCCAAAATCCTTACCCGTCACCAACAGCAGTCCACCAATCACCAGAGCAGCGGGCTAAACATGAGAGCATTGATGACCTACAGGACTCAACTTACTTCGGACCCCGGCCAATCCGAGAGTGGTCCCCCCGGCACCTTCAGCCTCCCAGGACCCAGAGGCCCATGTGGGGCAATAAAAGTCACAGTCTAGAGGACCGGATAGGCCTGGACAGCATTGGAATGGGGATGGAATCACAAGGGGGGCAACTTCCAAGACGATCGACCCCGGCTATCAGCAATTTAGGGGGGTCCTCAGGAGGTGAGAGTGGGGATAGTGGACTGCCATTTGGAGGCGACGGAGTCAAGGCTCAGGGAACTCAGACAGACCCACCGGACACCCGACGCCTCCGTAGCTTGGTCCACGCTGATCGCCTCTCTTTCATGACCTCATTAGACGACCCTGAGTTTGGTGAGGATGACATCAGTGCCATCTTTCGTTTCTTAGATGACATAAGCATGTGTGGCTCCACGGGAGTCCTGCACCCTAGTGATGGAACAGCGTCCATTAATCAGGACACCCCTGAAGCCAGACGAGGCCGCCTAGGTCAGCTCCAAAGGCTTTTCCACTCACTGGAAAGCAGTGATGATGGGCTCAAGGCCAGTGTCTGTAAGCTGCTGCTCCGTATGAGCCAGATAGAAAGACAACTGGAGTCACTGAATGATGTAAAAGCTGAGATTTCCCAGGTACTGTCTGCACTGCAGCGGCTGGATGAAAAGATCCAGCAGCCTATTGGGGGTGATGCACAAGGCACTGGAGGGCGATGGCTTGAGCCTCTCAGTGGTGTCTCCTCTTTTATGAGCCACCCTATAACCCCGTCTGAGTCATCAGAGCCTCAGCCTCTGTCTGTGTCTGAGCATCTGTTTCCAGGGACCAGCACTAGCAGTCTGGACTGGAGCCGGTGGAACCCTCACGGAGAGCAAACAGAAAGCAGCAAGGGTCAGGCTGATTCAAAGGGGGGGAGAGAAGGGAAGAAGGATGCATCATCTCGTCGTGCCTCCAAAACCCAGCCTGAAGAGAAAGGTGTCTCTGACTCCAAACAGCTGAATGTCCCTAACTCTGCAAGAGACTGGGCAGTGTCATTCTCGAAAAGTAAAGATGGCAAATCTTCCCATGGACAGGTAGAGTTAAGTTTATTGTGTGCATTTTATTCTGTATTTTCTATTATACAATAAGTACCTAAACAGATTAAACAGTAAACCATTTCGAAGCCCAAAGTACAATACTCACACCATGTGTATATCCATGCCTTGCAGTCACAAAATGCATTAAGCCTGTAGCTGGTCTTGCGGTCTGCTGGGTAGACACATGTGATTGTGTGGTCATTTGACAAGCTTATCATGCTGCTTTGTGGGGTATTGGTTCAAACCTTTACAGTGAACACTGTTTGGTCAGGGCTGCGAAGAAAAAATCTCATTCATTCAAATGAATGTGCATGTTGAGTGGTGCCATTTAGTTAGCCTGAATTTCACATCTTTTTAAAGGTCCAATTATGTGTTGTGAGTACAGTCAATTTAAAAATAAATCTGTCATTGGCCCATTTTCCTTCTAGGCAGATCAATCAGGCAGCACAACTAACCTACTCTCCAAAAAGTCATCTAACCTGGTGGAACAAGTATTTAACTCGTCCCTGTTCCGCCACAAAGACAGCAGTCTGACCGGTGGGCTTACCTCCGGGAAGATCCTGGACCCCAGATTGTCTGAGGGGAGGGGAAGGCCCATATGGACTGTAGATGACAGAGAAGCACGCATCTCTCCTTTGGACCTACAGGTATGACTTGTGACTTTGAAAGGGCTACATTATTTTAAAAACACTGAATTAGGTTTTGTTTTCTAGCATGTCTTTTATACAGAGTCAGTGGTTCTAGTCTATAAATGACTAAATGGGATGTGTTGTCTGGATTGTTTTAGTACAATATACTTTTCATGATTACATCATGCCGGCCTAAGAAAAGTGGGGGTAGTAAAATTGAATTTTTTGTCATAAAATAGCACATCATGGTGATTATAGTGATGCACAGCAGGAAATAGTTTACAATATTTAAATTTCCTTTTAAATATGTTTAACTTTCTACTCTGAAAATCTTTAAATGGCATCATGTTCCTCAGACCCAGGAGTCTTTAAACCCCAACAACATGGAGTTCTGGATGGATGACATCTACACTCCAGGCTACGATGCGCTGCTCAGGCGTAAAGAGGCTGATCTCCGCCGGGCCAAGGTCTGCAAGCTGCTTGCACTCATTGCCACTGCAGTGGTGATCATTCTCATCATCGTCATTCCCATATGTACCATGGGGTCGTGAAGACTCTTACAGGAAGCCCACTTTGTTGCCTGTTTTCTTTTATTTATCTATTTTCAGCAGCTATGTGCTGCACAAAGGAACTTGCACGCCATTCCCATGGAGATAAGTAGATGAGAGACTGTGACGCTAGGACCATAAAGCTGGATTGCCAAACAGTTAACATTCAGTAACTCCTTACACATCTCTGCATGCAGCACTGTTATTCATGACATCGTCAAAACAGGAGGATTCAAACTGGAGCTTACTTTGAACTCACTCCCTTATGCAGTGACAACAAATTGTAAGTAATCTTGTTAATCTTTCCTCCAAGGGCATAGGGAGTCCTCCGCCAGAAATTTTTGAGCATAAACCACATTATTTCTTGCTTTTTGGTGATTTTTTTTATACACCAATTTGTGCATTTCCTCCCCAATTTGTGGAGCAAAATCTTTAATTTTGTAAAGTATGATTACTCTGCTCCCTTTATGTTTTTTTTTTTTTTTTCTAAATATAGAGCAGGATGTGTCCCCTGCATCTCCTTGAAACCTATGCCTCTTTTTTCCTCCCATTTACTGTCATTTATTTCATGATTTTTGGACCTAATAATTTCAGGTGACTGTAAAAGGAAGTAAATAAGGATGAAAGTTTTAAGTAGTTTTGAAATATCTCTGAGAGCATATGTCTTAACTAGTAATACTGAGCCAATCTCTCTTATTTTGCCTGCTCTTTTCTGTGAAACAACACTGTTACAAATGCATTATGTATCAGCTTCTGCCTTGAGCACTGCCTGACTCGTTCTTGCTGTTTCCCTGAGAACACCACAGGGCTTATTTCACTTCTGTGTAAGATAATAGTTTTATCAGTACATAAGAGTTTTACACCTACAGTTCATTATGGATTCTGTCGACAGGAGCGTTTTTACTTTCTTTTAGTGTGTATGTTCTTGTCCTTTCTTTAAGCAACAAGATATACTGCTCCAACAGACTTAAATCAATAAAAATAATATTTTTATAGAGATCCCTCCCATTTTTCAAACTGAAGTCTATAAGCCTTTTAATCCACTCATGGATGTGTTTGGGTTGGAGTGTTTACCAAGTGTCAGGTTTCAAAAATCTTGTTGTTGTTGTTGATGCAGTGAAGGAAGGATGGAGCCTTTTCCCGTAAACACTTTCTGAGTGGGAGATTCCACTTGTAATTCAATTGATGGGATATTTGAAGTGCACCTATGCACATTATCTTTTCACTAGACTCACTTGGCCAGAGCTTTTCCACATACCTGCAGACTCACTTAGCACCAACAGTTTCATCTGCAGTCCTTTTACGGATGATGAAAGTAGTCTTGCCAGTGGTGTGACATTCCATTTTGTAAGAACATCCTGTTAACTCAGGAGACATTATATTTAAATCGACTTTTGGTGCCAGCCTGTAAAGTCTATGTGGGGCTGACACAAAAACATGCACTCTTTAAAAATATAATGAAATTCAACATAAGCTGCAATATAACCTTCCTGTGTGAAGCTTGCAATGTTTGATTTAAGTTGAGACTGGTGTTGATTGAACCTATTACAACAACATCAGTAACCAAGTAGTGAAATTTAACTCTTGACACTATCTCAAAACTTGCATTTATTGCAGGGCTATTGCTCTGGATTGAATTATATTTTCTAGGTGTTCATGTTTTTTTGTCCCCTCTCTACATTGCTATAAATGGGTGGTTTTGTTTCTGTTCAACAATGGAAAAGCACTTTTCTCCCTTTAAATACCAAAGTGGCAGAAACTATGCACATCGTTGGGAAAAAAACACTATCTCAAAATGCTTGTTTTCTTTATCTGTATCCGGACCTTTAAACTTCACTTTACTTTGTGTGCACAAATATGCACAGGATGTATAGAGGGTGTGTTCTGCTCCAAAGCATCCTCCTAAGTAGATGTATATCTGCCAAGTGTTCCCCCCTGAGGCTGTTTGTGGATCCATTACCCTTCAAATGGTGCCACTGACGAGGCCTAACCCTGTAGTCAGCACAATCTGCAGGTGCTTCGTCTGAAACTCTGGTGCATTACAGCCTCCTGACGCTCTTTTCACTCCTGAGATGCGCTTATGAAATTTGGAACTTGTCGTATTATCCATGCACCTTTTAGACAGACAGTTGAAAAATCTGTGAAGTCATTATTCAGGTAAACACTTTGTCTTAAGAACTGCTTGTAAATGAAAGAAAATATGTGCAGGTATTACAGTTACTGGTGTGCAATGCTTTATATTATTGTGGGGGTTGACTTATGTTTCCTGTCTGAATAAACTCGGCAAAGTGGTAACGTGCCTTTTACAATATGTTGTCTTATCTGATAAATAATATATTTGCACCATGCTATAAACATACAGTTAAAAATATTGAGGTGAATGAAAAAATTGAAGGCTGTAGGCAACTGCTTTGTTTTGCAAAATGAACTATGTCCCTTTAATATTCTCTTAGTGATGCACTCGGCTGATTCCAGATTATAAATTAATGCAGATTACAGTGATAGTTCACTCAGTTTAAGGAAGGGCAGACAGTGATTGGTGTAAAAGGAGAATTCTGGCAGTTCAATGAACTGTGACTGGAGGAAATGTACATATAGAGATGAATAATTGACTAAGACAGAGGTCTCATATTGACTGACAGATTCTATTATCTCAAATCACCTCTAATGGACCTGAAGAACACACACACACACACACACACACACACACACACACACACACACACACACACACAATGTTCTGGAGACAAGTGTGATGCTAAATCAGACTGCCAATGTATTATAAAAAAAACACAAGCACACACAAATCAGATTTAGTCTATTGTTGAGTTGTTTAAAAATGAATGATGTGTTATGGACACATACATGTAAATTGTTTGCAACTGATTTAGTGTGTGTGTGTGTGTGTGTATACCCTCATTAAATGTTGCACAGTAGAGCTGCTGCTGCACCCAGATATGCCATCCGTGGCTGATTAATGATGCTGCTGTGTGCATCCCATGTGCCAGGCCCACAGCAACAGGACACAGTTACTGACTGTTACAAAGGATTTATGATTTCACACATAATTTCACCACACTGAATTAAGTATTTTGATACACAGTCAGGAAAGCAGGAGGCACACACCTCAAGCAGAACTAGCTCATTTTTATTTCTTGTGCAAACAATGGCTTATATATCAAAGTTATTGAAATTACTGATGGGGTTACCAGGTGCAGTTGATATGTAGATATTTCAAAGAAAGTGACCTCAAGCACAGATCTCATTTTGAAACACCCTGGAGACCCTAAAAGCTACACACACAGCCTGATTTGACACAGATTTTGAGCCAGAGATCCCTATCTAAAAAAATGTTTCCTTATACAGTAGATGAAGAGATACACTGGGTCATTATGAGCAAAATCATGTATTATGTATGTATCCTGTGTCTTGCTTTAATGCATGGAGGACATCAGAAGTCTTGATGTGCAATTCAATAATAATAATAATGAATTGGACTATAGAAAGAGAAAAAACCTTTACAAATGAATATGTTATGTAAAAAAATCCATATTTAATTAAAAAAGGACTGGGGTTCATGAATTGATAATCGATTGGACAATATAAAGAGAGATTCATATTATTTATTCATTTATTTATACAATTGAATATGTTAACAGAACCAGTGGGTCAAATTCAAAAGAAATGTGTGTATGCATGATGACATAGAATTGATATTTATATTTCTGTAAGATAGACATACTCATTGACTAAGTAACATATTGGTTTGGTATGATACAACTAAATTTCAATGAATGCTGCTTGCTAAAGGTATTTCTAAGACTCCTGGGGAAATATGTTATAATGATCGATGATGCCATATAATAAATGTATTTTGAATATTACAAATATAACATATTTTCTCATAGGTCAACCTCCCTTAGTGAAATATGCTGAGACACCTAATAACCCCCTGTTTTGGGAACCTAAGGACATTTGTCTCCACAACCCCCTGCAGTTACACCTCTGTATCTGTGGGGGCGATAGAGCGCTCTGAGCTCCGCCAAACCAGCCGACGAAGAAGAAAACCGGCGCTGATTTTGAAGTTTGAAGAAGAATGTGCAAACTTTATCAGGCAGGTGTGGCTCTGCTGTGGCTGCTGTGGGAATAAACCCTCTAACCTCTGCTTTTAACATCGGACGTTGTTACATTACATGTCAGCCACACTGTCACAGGACACACATTGCACAGGTAAGTGTTTTGGTTTTTCCTTTGACCGGCGTAACGATAGTTAGCTAAGTAAACACCAGCTTGCTAATGATAATGTTAGCCTGCCGATAGCGTCACCTCGGGCGCAGTAACGTTCAACCTGGAGCAACAATAATTTAGCTAACAAGCTTGAGAGGTTTGTTTTGGATACAGTGGGGATAAAATCATGGCGGAGGCAAGAAGTTAACATTAAAATTAACTCTGTTGTTTGTCTTAAGCACTATAGCTAATGTAGGTTTGTTTCATTTCACATGTTTGAATGTTGAGCCACTGACATAAATGTGTAGTGTCAGTAACGGGCTAATTCAGCACTGACAACAATATAAGACGTCAACAAGATATATGAGGTGAATATGAATTAGCGTTGTCATCCAGCTCTCTCATTTCTCCCTACTAATGTGAGCAGCTGCAGTAGGACACGATGGAGTCGTCAGTGGTGAACCTGTACAACCAGTTCCAGAGTCTGAGGGCCCAGGTGGACTGTCTGAATGAGGGCATTGAACCACGTAAGTTATTTCCACACTGTGTTTTGGTATGTGCCACCTCTTTACAAGGCTGTGACACACAATGGAGTTTAAGTGCTTGTGTAGCGTTCATGAAGTTAAGCTGATCTGCTATGGCATGGTGCTAATGTCAGTAGCAGTAATCCTGGGTGCATTTCCATCCTAAAATGTGTTAGGTGTTGGAATAAATTCTTTGCCACAGACTGTGAATGCTGAACTGAATATAGAGCCTTTGCTTCAGGAAGTAAAAGCTGATAGGGCCACAACTGCAGACATGCTGTGCAAACTGATGGTGCAGCCCATGATAAAAAGGGGGGTTAAAACAGCTATTGGGGTGTGGTAAAAATTTCCATTTCAATAGTCCAGACAATGCAGGCCATTTCCATTTTAACTAACAGGAAAGCACTGTCACTCATTTGTTCACTTTACAGCAGAGGAGCACTTTGACTTTTTGTCTTTAAGGTAATGTGTAATAGTATATTGTACCCATCTTTTTCAGAGTTCCTTCAGATGGCACTGAACTTTGAGGAGTGCCGTAAGAAGTGGCTGCGGACAGATGACGAGCTGGTTTCCTGTAAAGAGGTGCTGGCTAAAGCAGAGACTGAGAGGGGAGCCCTAGAGGTCAAACTAAAGCATGCTCGCAACCAGGTGGATGTGGAGATCCGCCGTCGACAGAAGGCCGAGGCAGTCTATGAGAAGCTGGTTGGTGCAACAGTGTTTATCCATATATATAGTATTATGTATCTGCACAGTTGCTCATGGAATAAATAGGAAATTAGAAGAAGGAACAATCTATAAGTTAATCCTCAGATAATGCCATTGGCGCCACCTTATCAGTCACTGCTTGTTAATATTTTTGGTCATTATACTAATAATGCACGTTCTGTATTTTTCTGTGTTTTATTTATGGAACTGTCTCTGTCAACCTGCTGGTTTATGGTTGTAACAGGAACGTCAGCTGCAGCTGATCCGGGAGCTGCTGATATCAGAGAACAACAGTAATAGTATCCACCTGAGTGAGGAGCAGCGCTCCGCCCTGGCCTTCCTCAGTGCCCACTCCCAGGCAGCACAGGCTGCTAAGGGCAACCTCAACTCCAGTCGAAGGTCAGATCCTTGTCTGGTTCTCAAACAACTGAACATGCACCATTTTTTTTTAGAGAATAATACACTAATTATGATTTTAGGCAGTTATCTGACCATGCTGCCTCATCTTTCTTGGGCTGTCACTTATATTAAGGGTACTGTTGCACTTTATTTAGCTAGTCAACACACTGTCTGCTATTAAAGAGGTGCAACGTGTACAATGTAGGGAATTCAATATGTAAAATGGAAACGTTGTGTCATTTGCCAACTGGCCATGAACACGAGAAGTACATCAGACCTTAAGGTTAAATGCTGACTTTAATCTATTTTACAGGTTAACTACCATCGATGAATCGGCTTCTTTGCTGTCAGACATCAGCTATGACCAAACAGATGACTCTCTGGTATTTTGACACATTTTCTTAAAAAGCTTCATTGTAAATTTTTGGAATAACTGCTGACTTGGAGATTGGATAGTGGGACAACAGTATTTGTTAAGTTCATTAGGTACTAGGGTCTATCTCTCCACTTTACCTGTAGGACTGGGATTCCTCTGCAATGAAGACTGTGAGACTGCGGAAACGCCCAAAACGAGTGAGTCGTGTCTTCAATCGTATTTTCAATAGATGCCTTCTTGTGTGCGTTAATGATAAAATAATCTTGACATTTTTTCAAAGAGGCAGTTAGTGGCTTGATTCATGTGTTTCTTTGCATCAACACAACTTTGTCTTGCTATATGGTGTACAGTTTTCAGTAGCCAATCCATAAAGCAAGTGATTTTAAAAGTTATTGTACATTCTAACCCACAGCGTTCCTCCAGGAAACTCTCTGAGATTCCTCCACAGGCAATGAAGAAACCACGCTCCACTGGGCGTGCATCAGATAGGGTAATGCTGACCTCTGCTGCTGAATGTACTTTATAACACTGAAATAGTTTGTCTGTAAAAACTTTGGGTGATTAAGTTTATTTTATTTTACACAGCAGACAAATAAAATGGTGAAGAGATTTCTTTTAATGTTCATCAGTTTGTTTAAAAAGAACATTTATTTATTTTTTCTTTCTTTCTGATTCAGATGAATGAGTCCATAGTGGCCAAAACCACCATCACTCTGCCAGTGAATGGAGGTGCTGTTGAGGCTGTCTCCACCATTGAAACTGTGCCTTACTGGACACGCAGCAGAAAGAGCGGTGAGAACTTTGTGTCATTCCTCTTTAAGGGACCACACAACAAAAAAAACAATAACATTAAGACTATAATCAATGCATGATTAAAAAAGTCATTTTGTCAAATTAGTTTCTTCACTGGTTTTGGGAATTCACCACCATGTGATTACGTCTATAGTCGCTCCAGCATGGGCTGATACAACCACTACAGACCAATCTGAGACTGCCAGTGAGGCTCCCAGCACACCAGTATCAGATTTCCCAGCCAAGCGCCGAACTGTCAGAGCTGACAAAGGAGGAAAGAAGCACCACTTCATCCCCAAAACAGTAAGACTCTGTACCTATTGATGTGAGAGTTAAGTGTTTCGGATTTGGACTGTAAATCTATCTACCGGCATCGACACTACAAGCTGGTTCACCTTGTTTAAGTGCTACTACTGTGTTCCCTTTATCACTAAGGTTATCAAGTCTGAGGTCTGCGTACCATGTGGAAGAAGAACAAAGTTTGGCAAGTTGTACCTTCGTTGCCAGGACTGCAGGATTGTGACCCATCCAGAGTGTCGTGACTGCTGTCCCCTGCCCTGTAATCCCACAGCTGTTAGCACTCCTATCAAGAATGCAGAGGTACATTTTTTCTCATTGCTTTATGGCACACTGTTTCTCATCATTTTATGTTTAGATTAATCATATGTATTATGTGTGCAGACCACCCTGGCAGACTTTGCTCCAGTCACCTCCCCAATGATCCCAGCTTTGGTTATCTACTGCATTAAGGAGATTGAACACAGAGGCCTACACGAGGTGAGACAGACTTTATTAAGGTCCTTGTTTACTTGTCACCTTCGGGTTATGCTCTGATCCTTCTCCCTTGAGCGATTACAATAGATAATTTCTCTCTAATTAGTTATCTTGTTCAGTAGTACGGTATCACAGGCAGCCAGACAATGAGAGCTGGTTTCTTTTATCTTTTCCTTGCCCCAGGTTGGCCTGTACAGAGTCTCTGGCCAGGAGCGCATGGTGAAAGAGCTGAAGGAGAAGCTGATTAGAGGAAAGACTCTGCCTCCACTTCACAAAGTGGATGACATTAACGTCATTACCGGTGTCCTCAAAGACTTCTTCAGAAACCTCCCAGAGCCACTGCTCACCTTCCACCTCAACAAAGTGTTCATGGAAGCAGCTGGTGAGTTTCTGAGGCTTGTAGAATTACTTGCTGTATCCGCAGTGGCCTTTATCTGTCTGAATGTTACGTTGTTTTTTGAAGAACAAGCTTTTTAAATTGAGGGATTCAAGGTGCTTTTAAATGACTGGTGTTAATGTTGTTGTAGAAATCCCGGATGATGGCAACAGTCTCGCCATGCTGTATCAGGCCATCAGTGAGCTGCCTCAACCCAACCGAGACACTCTGGCATGCCTGATGATCCATCTGCAAAAGTAATTTTCTTTACATTTAAGCAGTGCTATAAAGCTTTTTGTTTCATCCTGTCCCTACTCCCATCTGTTCCCATTACCTTCCACCCATTAGACGGGAGAAGTGTAAGCAACTACTTGTAAGCCAGAGGCACTTTTGTCCAAATTGTATAAGGTTTGAGAGCAAGCACGTTGTAACCTCTTAGCCTGCGGCAGTACAGATCAGCTTTCATTTTAGTTGAGACTGTAACATTTTCTACGTCCTTTTTCACAGGGTCTCAGAGTGTGTAGATACCAAGATGGATATGACCAACCTGGCGAGGGTGTTTGGCCCCACTCTTGTAGGTCATGCTGTCCCTGACCCAGACCCTATGACCATCCTGCATGACACAAACAGACAACCAAGGGTAAAGTGAATAAGAATAAAAGAATATTTGCTCTGACTATACATTACATTCAGAGGGTCAGGGTTTTATAAAGAAGAACATAGTTGGAGTAGATGGATGTGTGTGCTTTTGTTAACTTCCAGATCAGTGTTTCAGTTCTTTAGATTCTGGTTTTAACTACAAATACTGGATTTAATTTATGTCTTTCCAGATTATAGAGCGCCTGCTCAGTATTCCAGCAAACTACTGGGGCCAGTTTGCTTATCCAGATAATGTAGGCATGGACAATTTTCACAACACTGATACTCCAGACTTCCAAGGTAAATCACTCAAAGGAGATTACCCAGAATAAAAGCTCCTCCAAAATGTATGGCATGAGTATAAGGCGATGTGTTCTGTTCCACTTTGAAGATGTTTGTCCACATGATATCACAGATAAGAGATTAAAACCACTTAAAAATCAAGCATTTGAACTCAGCATCTTTGGTGGACAAATATAAAAAATCCACTGTGTTAAACTAAGAATGTGTTGATCTTTAATTTGTGTGTAGTGAGCATACTGGGACCAGTGACCACTCCAGAGCACCAGATGATGTCCAAAACACCCTCCTCTAGCTCTCTGTCCCAGCGCATGAAGCAGACCCTCTCCAGCACCACCATGTAAGCTCACACACACTAAAAAACAGAGAAAAACCAGGTCCACATTCTTCAAACATCACTTGGCCCAACTGAGGCTGTAACTAGCCACAACAAATTATCTTGTTAATTGGAATCTAGCTGTATTTTTTTTTTTTTTTTTTTCCGAAAAAGTATTTACTCAGCTCCATTGTATTTTTTTAGTCAGGTTTAAGTTGAATTTAAGTCCGGGTATTTTAGTCTTAGTCAAAGAAATGGGGTGTCTACAGGTCCTTAAAAGTCTTAAAATGTCTCAAATTGTCCTTAATTCAGATTCATTGGGTCTTAAATATTTCTGGTCACATTACCGAGAAAATTTCTCCAGCCGGACAGACCCCCAGTCATTGGACAAACGAAGAATTGCAATAATAAATAGCATACTATATGAAAGCGATGAGATTTTGTTTTCTTTTTACATTGAACACGTTAAACTTAAACTCATCCAATTGCTGTCATTTTTCCTTACTGCTCATTTTGAACTGACATCAGTGTGTTTACTTGGAAAGAGTACATACACATGTAAAAAGTCTTGAATTTAACTTGGTTATATCTGTAGACACCCTGAGAAAACCATAACTATTTTAGTGTTGTTTTAATAAATGAAAACTGTTGACATTTTAGTCATTTTTAGTCATCAGATTTCTCATCAGTCATCAGTTACTTTGAGTCCTCCTGACTGTGCTTATTGCGTGCTGCCGGTGTAGTCCTAATATGGCGTGTGCGGCACAAACAAAACTGCTGCATTAAAAAAAAAAAAGTCAAATATTTAATCGCCTCTTTTTGGTCAACAAAAATTTTAGTCAGGTTTTTAATTTTTTAACTACACTTAAGTCTAATCTCTTGTAGTCAACAGTATTGCATATTGACACAGTCACAGTTAATGTTTAATGAAATCGGTGCCGTCTCACCATCGTCTCAGCTTAGTCATGGCGAGGTTGTTGAGAATCGTATTTAGTCGTAGTTTTCGTTAACAGAATTAACACTGTTTGGAATTAATGTGTTGTCCTTGGATGAAATTATCTGTCAGTCGTGTGGTCAGTTAAAACTATAACCCCCACTCATGACTGGCTCCTTGTTAACTTGTGAGGTCTTGCACATTGCTGCTGCAAAGGACAGAACATGAAGGAAAATGCTATCTCTCTCTCTTTTTTTTTAATTCTCAACTCTCTCCTAAAGGTCATTTACAGATTTTCACTTCTAAAGGGGCTTATGAAACCAATTTCATTCCCCAACATTTGTTTTCACAGTTCTGCCTGTTGCATTTGCTAAAATTACTCATATTAAGCTTAAAATTTACCCCCCCCCCCCCCCCAAACCCCTGACCCTGCATTTTTAGATTTGGGAGCAAGAGCAAAGCATCAGCTGCCTCTAACCGCCAGTGCAACTTCTTCGCCTCTCCACAACTGAAGTAATGGCAGAGAAGAGAAAAATTCACACATACTGTATGTCTGAGTTACTTACTGCAATAACTAAATATATATATACACATAATCAAGTGGGAAAACTACTGTGCAATTTTAGCATGTAACAGTTTATCACTGAGTTTTTTTATTATTGAAGTATTTTATACAAGACTTTCTAACAACAGTTTTTCTTTGGAAAAGATTCCTGCATGAGTGTTTGAGTTTGTTTTTATATCTTTGATTACTAATGATTTATTACTGACAGAAACTGTTGTGACATCTATGTGATTGTAAATGGTTTGAGGGCTTTGAACAAGCAACTACTCTAAACCAATTCAAGGATCATTCTTCAGCTCTGTGTTTAACGCTTGGGTTTAATGTTTAAAAGCTATGCATTCACTGGTGTTGGTCCATCTTTGAACCTGTGGTTGTAACCACAGCAACAGGGATGCTCAAGCACGTGTGAAATACACAGCTGTATCGGATAAAGATGAAAGAAATATTGTATAGTATCGGCCAGTGTCTCTTTGTCTTTAGCGTTGGTTGCTTTGTCTCTGCTCTGAAACTGGCATCTTTTATGATTTTATATTTTGTTTTATATTTATGTTGATTGTGTGCTACGACGTATACGAATCATGACAATGTATATAATCGATACTGCCATGTAAACACAGATACTGAATGGGAATAATGTTGCATTTTGCACTGTGTAACAATCGGTATTCTACCTGGGAATATGTGCCACTAGAGGCTGCTGTTGCACCACTTTTGATATGCAAGCCATAACCAATGAAGATGATCTACTGTTTATTATGCACAGAACCAGTCAGTATTACTGACACTCATTGCAATCAACAGATCACTGGAAATACTTAAAGTTATTTCTGTGACCGATTACAGTTCAGTCAGTATTTTCTCTCTCATAAGCCAGAGAGTTGGGACTCACATCTGTACGCTCATCACAGATAAAATCTGGAGCTTCTTTATGAATGTGAAAATTTATTTGCATGCACACACACTATTATAGGTTATTGTATCCACAGTAGCTTTCTTGTACAGTGAACAGTCACCATCACCAGAAATACACAAGACATGACACTCCCTCTGAGGAAACTTCCTCTCTGCTGCTTTCATTGTCACCTTTTCACAAGCTCCAAAATTTGGTGTGATGACTACTGATAACATTACTGGTTCATGTGTTAGAGAAGAAATGTTGACTAAAGCTAACTCACAGTATATAGTCATCAAAACCAAATCTAACCATGTTTTGCCTGCCAACTAAGAAATGTGCATTGTTTGAGGTTGTAAGACTCATCGTGTTTTATACATTTTGTGCATTTATTCCATTATATGGTTCTATTTCTCTGATGAAATACTGTCTAACTAATGTTACTTTCGCCAAAGATTTTGTGGACTGAATGTTAACCCTCATATTTCTTTGTCTTAGCTCAAATAAGATCACACAAAAGTCCACAGCTGAGCTAAAAATAAAACATCAAAAGACTGGTTCTTTTGTCTTGGTGGGTGTTGTTCATGCATGAGGTGGGCATGTGGGGCGAGGAGCCCTGCTGAAATGAGGCCCTAGAGCATGTGAAGCACACATGTAGAATGTGTGGGTTTTGTTATCAGCTATTCAACCTATAAAAAAAAAAACCTCTCAGACCTGGACATGGATTAGTGTTACCCTATTAACTGTGAGTATGTTATTAATGTTGAATCCACGCAGCCTAAAACCTTCATGTTTAACACTCTTCATCTTCATTTTGGTGGTGGAAACTGAATGTTGGCCATTGTTATTCAAGATCTTCAGTGAAAGAGCAAAAGCACAGCGTCAGTTATTCCAAAGCCGACGTGGCACTGAATGATAATGCAATTTGGCTCATTGTTCCAATAGTCATTACAGCTATTTCCATAATCTATTGGGCTGAGTGGGCAGGCGATGAGGTCCAACATTATTATGAATTAAAGCAAGGATCATTTATACATCTTATAGTTATTCCATTAACAGTAACTGTGGAGAGTGCTAAGCCAGGCTGAACCCATTGACATACATTTTGTATGGCCTCATTCAATACAGAGCTTCAACAACACGAGGCCCTTTGAGATCTGAGCCCAGCTGTTTGGGGGAGAAATGAAAATATGGTGTGCAGAGTTCATCCAAATGAGTTCGTGCTTGCTTCCTTCCTTTCTTTCCCACTCGCACACACACACACACAAAGAGCCACGAACGACTGCAGAGAAGACCCTCGGAAAATGTTTGAATTTCAAATCAACATTAATAGTTCATTAGCCTGAAATAAGGTCTCCTGTGTGTCGATCTGTCCTCTCATCGGGGGATTGTGTGTTTATTTATGCTGTACGGTGCAGCATACGCTCGGCGGCTGCAGACATCAAACAGCTGGCTGTGTACAGTGTGTCTCTGTAGCTCCATATTCCAGCATGCCCCAGTGTGCAGTGATAGAGCTCCACTCTGCTGTGGGACCAGCGAGGGCCAAATGAGTAACTAGTCCAATTAAGAGCTCTTAAATAAATTACAATGTAAGCTGGTAAACACACAACAACAACGGCACTATTTAATTCCCCTATTTATAGAGTGACCTGCAGGCAGTGATGCCAGAGGAACTGTAACAATCTCTTGAAGGCAAATACAATCAATACATTATTCAATTCAAAAAGTTTAGTTATGGCTGTTATTGACTTATTGAAAATACAGTGTATGGGTGTCAAGCTCTTGCTGTGGGTGTCTGCACGTTGGCTGCTCGTGGTCGGGGTCAATAATGTCAGCACCTCAGAGATGTCAACTCAATAACTGCCAGTCAAATCCACCCGGCTGATCATGTATCTAATCAATACGTTTAAAGCAAAAAGCCATGTTAACCAGTAGACAAACAGTTCCTGCCTGTTTTGTATCTGACTGTATGTACATTTGCCACATAAAACACAGTGTTTTACATATTTTGTCACTTGCTGGGAGGCATTTCTGTGCTCCTGCTGTGCTGTTGTTGAACCTGCTCACTATTTTTGGAAGATTTTACCGCTGGATTAGACCAGGCATCATGCAGATTTGCTTTTGAAATCACATCAAAATAGGCCGAGGAGAAGGAGCCGTTTGTCAGGTTTAGAGAATAAAGTCTAACGCTGCACATGTATAAACATGAGGACCAGGACTGATATTCCTTAGCAGGCTAAGCATGTGCTTGAAAAGTGGTCCTCCAGATTTGTTTCTGACACTGTTTTCAGTGAATTATGTGACAGATTGTGTGATCAATATGCTTTCCATTTGGTGAATTAAACATACAACGCTGAAATACCAAACCGTGCTCTGCTCTGGGCCTATAAAAGCCCTGAAAAACAAGACAAGAGTCATTGTCCAATCTACACCCACCTAAAGCCGGTGAGTTTTTTAACTGCAAATAATTGTATGGCTTGTTGGCTTTCAATGCTCTCGCTCTCTGACTCTATCTCTTCTTCTCTCGTTCCTTCTGTTTTTTTCCTCCCCCTCTCCACCCCTCCTTTGAATCGAACCGCCGTCTTAGCCGGCTACCATGCGTGGTCGATACCTTGTTACCACAGAGAAATCAATTATCTCGACCAAGCAGCAGGGGAAAGAGGCAATAATGAAAGAATGCTCCTCCTTCCCAGACGATGGCCGTGGTCATTAAATATGAATTTATCATTGGCTGAGGAGATTTATGGAGCGAGATGTGGGCCCCGAGTTCACGCTCTCTTTACAGCATAAGTTCAAAGTCTGGTAACAAATTAGCGTAAACTAAATGGCTAACAGGTTGGCAGGCTCATGGTGTTGTGTGTCCTAAAGCTTGAACAGGGTGTGATTATTTCAGTCACTGACATCTGGATGCGACTGACACAAAGATGTCGCATTAAACTGTCCCTTAAAAATACCCACACAACCTAGGCATGCCTTTACATGACAAGAATGTCTTCATAGATGTGATGACACACCTTTCAGCCAGATAACTGGCCTCTGAGGAGGGATGAGGGACAGTAAAACACTGAAACCGTTCAGCATAGATAGGGTGTAGTGTATACTGTGAGCATGAGATGCTGTCACATGGACAGTGCAGGCTCTTTTCAATTTGATGTCTGAGCATAGCTCACTCAGGTGACAGTGGAAATGACCGACAAGTAGGTGGGCATGCCAGCCATACCTGCCTGTTTGGGTCTGTAATGAGCCGCTCTGACGACTTGTCTGACAGCTGCTGGTAGAAGTGGGAAAAAAGCCCCCACACCACTACCATCACCACAGCCGGAAAAGAGAAGAAGTGCAAATGAGTGAGAGAAAGAGGGAGGACGGAGCATAGAGGGAAAAATGTGTAATTCGGGCTTGCTCTTAAGGCAGCAATAAATTCCATTTTAATGGGGCACCACAAGCAGTAGCAGGCACTCAGCAGTCTGTTGTGTTTGATGCCAAATTGTGCAGAATAAACAGATTTGCTGTGCAGCTGGTCCAAACACACACTTTCTCTCTCTGACTCCCTCTCTGTCTCTTCTCATCCCCCACCACACACACCATCTCCTCATTCTCCCGTCCCCTCCCTGGACATACCAGAGGAGAATTAGACAAATCATCACAAAAAAGATGGCAAGTGCTTTGATTTATTTTCTTCCACTTAACTGAGTACTCATCTCCAGCTGTCATCCACAAAGTCAAGGCAGAATATTTGTTTTAACAGGGAAAAGAGTGAGCTGCATGTCACTAATGAGGAACAACATGCCGCATCTGGCTCATTTCTCTCTAAGAAGATAAATCTTTGGTCGTCCTGCACAAGTTCATTGTAGACAAAACTGCGCACAATGTTTGAAGCTTCTGTATTCAGAAAAAAAAACACGGCACATTGACCATACTGTGGATGATGTCATGCAAAAATAGGATGTTGCTGGCTGTCGAGAATCTCAAACTAACTCCTTTAATAGTAGCCTTCTACAGTAATTAACTCTGACAATGCAAAGGCAATGCTGACTGTATGTGAGGTTAAGGAAAGTTTGACTGTGTGTATGGTGATGTTCTTTAAGTTGTGGCAGTGTTAGTATAAATGTTAATATGAAATCAGAGTAGCAGTCTGACGTATTAATAAGACTAAAAAAAAGCAGCTGTGTGAGGTTGTGCTCAGGCGTAACGGTGTTTTGAGCAAAATGGTAATTTAAAGGAGAAGTCCGGTATTTTGCACTTTGAGCCCCATTTCTGGATTGTTCATGATTAAATAGAGTGGCTAAGACCAACATTTTGACGATTGCTCCTCTTATGCTGCCTATGGCCATGTGTGAATCTGTCCTAAAACCACCCTTAACATTCATTTTCAAAGCCATGAAACTCACCAAGTGGTCAGTGGTGTTTGTTGATGTTCTGACATAAAAATCGTAGAAAACTGTAGTTTCCATCCGTGTTTATGCTATTCATCTCCACTATTGCAATGTAGTGGGACACAAAGAAGAAGCAGAAGAAGAAGGTTGGCTTTGTGTTCAAAGGCATCATACTGCAAAGGTTATTTACAAGCAAGTAATCCATTGTGCAGTTGTTTAAACTTAATACAAAACTTTTCGTTCGTTCTCGTTCTTCCTCCAGGAGCGCACACAGCACTGTCGAGCCAACACTTTCGCTGAGCTAAAAGACTACAATGACTACAACCTTGTCATAAACAACCCCCTTTCCATTTCCGGTGTCGGATTACTACCAACGGACAATGAGGCTTCAATGTATTAGACAAAATGTGAAATAAATCATCACGGAAATCACAGTTTGCTATGATGTTTATATCAGAACATCAACGAACACCACTGACCACTCGGTGAGTTTCATGGCTTTGAAAACGAACGTTTAGGGTGGTTTTAGGACAGGTTCACACATGGTCATAGACAGCAGTGTTAAGCCAGGCAGGGGAAAGCCAAATTCTCCGAAAATGAGCAATCGTCACTATTTTGGTCTTAGCCACTCTATTTCATCATAAACAATCCAGAAATGGGGCTCAAAGTGCAAAATATCGGACTTCTCCTTTAAGCTTGCTAACATGCTTATATTAAGCATGCATAGTGTTTATCATGTTCACCATGGCAGTTTTGCATGTTTGCAAAGTAGTATAAACTACAGCTGAAGACAAAGGGAATGTCAGGTATTGAGAATTAAAATTTTGACTTAGTGGTCGCGCTATATAGAAAGTTAAGGGATCACCCAAGTTATTACAACTTACTCTGAAGGGAACATGAATGTGTGTACTAAATTTTATTGCAGTCCATCCAATAGTTGAGACATTTCACAGAGTCTGATGAGGGAATCCAGAGGATCCTTCCTCTGGGAACCTTACCAGTTCACCATTAGATGTTGATTTTCAAGTGGTGCAAATGACAATACATCCACTCAAGAGATTTCACTAAAAAGCAAAACTAGAGGAAAGGTCAGGGGATCACCCTGTTAGCAGTCTTGGAACGTGACGGCCGTCGGTCTGACAGGGATTTAGCTTCTGGGGGCAACAGCCGATATTTCAGGGGTTCTGGTGAATCCAGCAGATATCTGAATAGCAGACGTCCTCTTCAATGTGCTGGTCAGTGTTTACAGTCAGATTAGAAACTTGAGATGTGAGAATGGAGTTGATTGTGCAGTGCACTAATCTTTAAAAGATATCTACATATGAATGCAGATAATTCTAAAAAAAAAAAAAAAAGTAATAAAAAGCTAAATCATTACCAGACAATCATCAGTGGGTTCTGGTATTGCAAGTCGGCCAAAGTGTTCCGCCTATTCTGCTCTCCACCAACGCCACCAACGCCTACTCAAACTAGAAATACAACTCATCCTCTTGGGACCATGAATCTTTGCACAAATTTTCGTGTAAATCCATAAAATACTTGTTGAGATATTTTGGTTTGGATCAAGGTGGTGGACCCACCGACAGGCCGATGTTGTCTTCCCTTGAGTTGTGGCGCTAGCTTTGCTAAAAATAATTCTTCAAAGAATAAAGATCTTCAGTTGTAAGTTTCCTGCTGGCAGAGTGACACCATGCCCTGTTTGGCAGCACTGAAGGCGCTAGTGGGTGCATTCACATCCACACATGCACACCATTGACTGCTGCCATGATTTATGTATTGTTTTTAGAAACTGAGCTTTCACATATGGATGCACACACACACACACACACACACACACACACACACACGTACACACACACACACACACACACGTACACACACCTAAAATACCTGCTGGACGCATGCAGTGGGGCGTTTGTGTGTGTCCCCTCCTGCATGAGTGCATCTGAATTCATGTAATTGAATGTGAATGTGTGTGCACGGATGCATGATATGGAATAGTGTGAGAGGAGCTGTGGGCATGAATGGCTGAGTGTTTTCTAGTGAATGTGTGCAGCGACCATGTGTGCAGGTATGTGTGTGCCTCCGCCTCAGAGTTTGGGATTGTTTTTTCTGCATGGATGGACACAGCTATAAATACTGTATATATACCATATATGATATACTCATATCTTCTAAACCACACAGTCCCAAATCTCATCTCTTTTGTAGTCTCTTTTCATGAGCTTCACTTGTAGACTATCACTACACCACTGGCATCACCAAGTGGTTTTGTCAACTTGGCTGAAGTTGGACCTCAGCAGTATTAGTAGAGCATTATAAAGTAATCTGGTGTTAATGATCTGGACCTCTTTCCACGACGGTTCCCCACAGTTAAATAAGTTTTGTCTAAGCTTGTCGCATCAGAAGTAGGAAGGCATTCGATCACTGCTGCTACACACTAAGACCATTTGCTGCATTTTATCAGTTTTTAAAACACTTTTCAACATTCAAACTGGCAATAAAAACCCACAAAAATATTTTAACCTGAGCACATTTTCCAAATGCTTCTTGTGATTTTTCTCTTTGGCCACTAGAATGCACTGTTGCACCCTGTAATCCACTTCAGTGTTACGAAGCAGCTCTTCTCTAGCTGAACACACCCATTAATTTCACCCATCTCCACAACTCTATCATGGTACGGTTCCCCTGTGGTTGTTAGGATATGGGAGTGATACAGTGTTGTCAGTATTTGTATCATTTGCACCAATGAGGCTTTAATTTGAATTGATAAAGTTTTGCTTTTACTGTGGCAGCCTGCTCAGGTGACAGGTATGAACATCTTCTTCCCCTGGATTTCACCTCTGGGGGAAATATTAAATTGGGCGGATGAGAGTTCATACATAAATGTAAGCTGAACAGGGACCAGTCAATGTTGGAGCCATATCACACATGGAAATCTCATGTTCCTGGTTTCATCTTAACTGTACGGTTGACAGCCGTTTGCATTTGCATTGCATTCTCCTGTTATCACACCCTGCATGTGTTAGGTGATACCTGTCACTAAATGTTCGACAGCCAGCTGTCGCTATTGTCAATTTTCTTGTGATCTCACGTTCTTGCTGAAAATGCAGGGCAAAGTATGTGAGCCAGTGATAAATTTTGAATAGGCTCAGAGTGTGCTGCACTGTGATGTGACATTCAACAAATTTAATAATTCCATTTCATTAAAATGTATCCTTTTGTCTACAGTGTTGGTTTCAGGTCAGCTTGTTGTGATACATGAGCATTTTTGGGATGGTCCCTAAATTTGCAGCACTCTGATGATTGATTACTTAAGTGAAGTCAAAGTCGTAGGCTACCAATTTTCTTATAAGGACGCACACTGTTACTCCTCCTCTTTAGATTCTGGGTTATGGTAAAATAGGACAATGTTTTGATGTCACATTTTCATGTGTTTTTGGATTTTAAAGGCTCAATGAGATAAAAATGTTCAGTGTTTTAAAGTCATGGCAGTTATATTGTATATTCAGCCTGCTCTCACTCCCGAGCTCACTCCCAACCCAACTCGTCAAATCGCGGCACTTTTACAGTGGACCTTGGCGTCAGATACCGATGCACAGGTGGTATGCTATGCACTGGACAGTGGCAGTTTGTGACGCTGCCAGCAACTACCGTAGTGTAAAGAGTAAGAAAATCCATACAAGGCGGGCAGGAGGGGAGGGGAATGGGTCAAACAAACTCCTGTCACTGTCACCTGGGAGCCCGCTGTTTGTTTTCTTGCTCAAGTCTGGAGTTGTTTGAATAAAAACATAGTGTGCAAGCATGTGTAGCACGCTTCTAAACCTAACCCTGGGCCTATTTTGAAATTAACCTATAAATGAAATGTTTTACTTACCTCTGTAAGTGAAACCGTATGCATTTCATGAGCAGAAACAGTACATTTCCTGTGAAAACTGAGGTTTATTTTGAAAAGACACAAAAGATGTAACAAGCATAAATTGACACACCGTCCCTGAATGTCCAAAACGGATGCGGGAAGGTACCTAGTGCGTCATATTTTTACGTGTACAGCAAGCATACTGCAGTGTTTGATGAGTTGGGATGAGAATGGGTTGGTATATTAGTGCAGAATGGCTGTGAAACACAAATTCACATTAAAAAACACCATTACGAACACTAAGGCTAAAGTAAAACTGCAGGTCAATCAGAATTCTTTCTAAAATCAGATCTTAAAAGATCCAGTGATAAAGATTTCGCAACACATTCTCACTTCGAACTCTTCATATATCGACATTTGGTCATGGACTTTCCACGTCCAGATACAACGTAAAAGGTACCCTGGGTGCGTTGATTGTTGACGTTTTGGGATGCTGTGTCAATTTCTGCCTGTTACATGCATTTTCTTCTTTCAAAATACTCTTCTGTTGTCACAGGAAATTTAATGTTTACATACAGTCTCTTTCACAATAAATGCACTACATTGGTACAATACCGGAAATTGACTTTTTTCTTCCTTCGGCAACAAATGCATGTGGGTAGGTTTAGGAAAAAAGAACAGTGTTTGTCTTTATAATCTTACAGGACACGAACACTACTCTCAGGGTCAGGGTTTGTTGGACCCATCCACCCTACTCGGACTTCTGCCGTGTATCATGCCGACGTTAAAGGACAGCCTTTTTCATCAGTGTCTGAGACCGCAAGCGACTGCCCAAATGCTGGATTTTGAGGACATCGAAGTGAGACCGGGTTGGATTTTGTGACATATAGCAGTGAGGTTGCAGGACTGAAACTTCTGTCATGTGCCAAGAATGTAGGTGAACTACGGTAGCCGATGCAAAAATGCGAAAAACATGAATGCCTTATCTAGAGCCAATGTTTGATTTGTGTGTTCTGGGCCACTGTAGAACAACATGGCAGTCTCCATGAGTGAGGACCTGCTCCATTTGTAGATATAAACAGCTCATTTTAAGGAAACAAAAACACAAGGATTCTTAGTTTCAGGTGATTATAAACTAATGGAAAAAAAGAGAGAATATTTTACATACCACTTCTGCCAATAGATGCTCCTAAATCCTACACACTGGACCTTTAAGACAGACTGTATACACTGTTATTTGTGAGTGATCTGATTGGATTTGTGTAAGCATGTAGGTATCAGTAACTACGCTGGTGACAATATAGCGTGAGAAATGGAGGTCCATTATTTTCACGCTGTGAAGTGTGGTTGTTTTGAGGTGCCTGCAAAGTGCCATTAGACAGTTAATCTCTGTGTCTGCCCACGGACTGATGTTGTCCATGTTGTCCTCCATTGGGCTCTGCTAGAAGCAGCATGGATTCTGCTCAGCACTTCCATCACTCTAGATTTGGCATCATTGCTGTTGGTCGCATCCCGAGTGACGGAAAAGACACTTTGAAATCCAATTTGAGAATCTGGACTGGAATAGAATCACATTTCAAACCACCTCCAAATATGGCTTGGATCTGATTTGTAAAAACCGTATTTCATGTGGGTTTTTGCCGTCCAGACTTCCTAAAATCAATCTGGATACAATATGGATACGCCAAAAAACAGATTTAGGCTGGCAGTCTGAACAAGTCCTAAATACAACTCGCCAGTTGCACAATTGACTCCTCACAAACACAAACACCTGCTGCTTTTCAATTAGCAACAAGGCTTCAGGAATAAAAGGTGAGCTCTCCATTTATGTTGTTTTTAAAGGTTGATGTTAGAAGAGCCATGTATATGAATACAATCCCCATGAATCCACAGCCCTTTTATACAATCAATGGAAGAAGCATGTGGTGATGTAGCTGGTGAAGCATACCAAGGCTGCATTCATCATGCCAGGCGTTTCTATCCCTGCTGTTTGGTCAGAGAAACTGTTGCCTGTGATGTCAGTGAGGTCCTGTGGTCAGGCGAAAACAAAGGGCAGCCTTATTTTCATATAGCAACAGCACAAACACATACAGCATTAATGTGCAACAGTTAAATGTACGTTAGGGAAAATGCAAAAGACTGTAAAGGTTGAGCACATCAGAGTTCAGCTGATTCTTGCCGATCAAAATACCACAAGACGACCTTAATAAAATGTTTCTCTTTTCAGTTTGTGACAGTTTGGAGCTGCATAAAGATGAGCTATTTAAGATTTCTGCGAAAAGGATGAAATCAGACCTAACTTTACACCGTGTATTTCCTCAGACCAAAACCAACTTCCTTCCTTTTAGAGACATGCGAGTAAAACCCTCAGAGCAGCAGCATACGAGGCAGTGTCAAGAGCAGCGGTGAATATCAGCCCAGACCTCCTCACAGCAGCTCACGATGGCGCAGGAGTTGGAGCTCGGTGACTACGCCATTGTACATGAGCTTCAGGGAAGTGAAACAAGAAAGGCAGGCACTAAGCAGCCAGGTAAGAGCAAAACTAAATACATACAAATTAATGTAGAGATTCAGTTGAAAAACACTATTATTCACTCTATTGTTCATCAATCATTGCCTCTTTTTTTCTTTTGTAAAATGTACCTTAATGTTTTAATAATTTGCTGTCAGAATGATGAAGCCTCGGGGAACAATCGACAATGATCGGATTTGTTGCTCAGATCATCAACCTAAAAGAACTGTGATTAAAAAAAAAAAAGTTTTGCAAGAAACAGTAAAGTCAATCTTACATCAAAGTGGGATAGTATAGTGTCTTTACCCTGAATTGCATAATGATCTTCTGAACTGTGTGTGTTGTGCGCAGGTATGACGGCCACAGAGAGAAGACTTCTCAGAATTGGGATTTTAACTTTAGGAGTGTTGTGTATCGTACAAGCCACTCTCAATATCTCCCTGCGCCTTGCCTGTAAGTTGTGAACACCTGTATGTTTTCTTAGAAATGCACGATAAGTCACAGCACATGTTGTAATGTATTCCACGATACGTTTTGCAATCATGACCCGCAGTTTCTGCTTTTTCCCAGTTTATTCGAAAACAGACACCACACATCAGTTTCCTTTTGATGGCTCCATAAATGCAGACGTGTGTGAGACTGACCCGTCTCAAGAGAATTCAACTCACTCATGTACCTGCTACAAGAACCTGGTGAGAACACTACGTGAGAAATATAATGCCTTGGAAATAGACAGAAATAAATTACTTGGCAAGATTAATGAAATTGAAAGGGATGACTCTTTCCCGGATGCTGGGTCTGGTATCCATGAAGAATTCATCCCTTATGGAAAGAGCTGATGATGATCAGTGCAGAGCACATTCAAGTCTCAGGAACAAGAGTATAGAGCTTCAAGCATGCAAAAGCAAACTGTCCACTGTTGCCAGCTATAATAACTGTATGCTACGGCTTATGTGCTTGCCAAGTGTCGTCGTCAAATGTGTCCTGCATGGTCCTTTAAATCAGGAGACTTCAACTATTTCAACACTGTGGAGCCTCAGTTGCATAGAGGGACAATACATACCATATGATGTGATGCCATATTTTTGGGTTGTCAAGTAGCGCTGCACAGTTGCAGTCAGTTTAACATATTATCGCTAATTTATTTCCAGTCACAATGAACTTTAATCTGTAAATGCAAATTACAATATAGGATATTAAAACATTGGTAATGGATTTAAAAAAAAGAAAAATTACTGACCATTAAGTGACATGCTGTCACGTCTCCGGCTTTAAAGGTGCCATAGTCAATGTTTTTATCTTAACAAAAGGCAGGGGTGGCTACAGTACTTTTATTAATATTTCTTTTTTATATTTGTACTTCTACATTTTACTTAAGTACACTTTTAAGACATTAATTTGTGCAAGAGGAGCACTGTTACTGCAGATGCCATGTTTCCAGCTGCTTGGGCGAGAAAGAAGCACCACTTGTCTTTTGACCATGATGTGGTGATGATGGAGAAATACCCAGAACAAGAGGCTGCCTCCAGCCACATCTGGCCACACTGTTTATACCAAAAATTAAAAAATGACGACAGTTACATGATGGAGTCTGTGCTGTGCCTCCCAAAAAACACTGAGACCTCTGCTTTTTAAAACTCCTCTTCTAACCTCCACAAGCTCATTGACGTAAGCTGCACATACTGTGGGTGAAAATGTAGTTAGCTGGCAAAGGTCAGATATGTTAATTTTTCATGTGTAATGGTAATCTTTAATGTTATGATAAGGAGGGGTAGAGAGGAAGAGACAGAGATAGAGGAGATTGGTCATATCTCTGTGTAAGCTCTCCTTATCTGTTTGATTAGACTATCTGCTCTGCTTCATTAGAAAAGTTTTATCAACAAGTGCTGTTTTTTTAGTATTTTGCACTGACCCTGTAAAAATATTAAAATGAAAAGTAATTTGTACTTTGAGTAATTTGTGAACCAAGTAGTACTATTTTACTTTCACTTAAGTTTGTTTCTCAAATGGTAATTTTCACCTTAACTTGAGCCATTTTTAAGGGAGTAATTGTACTTTTACTTGTATCAATGCATCAAATGACTGTAAAAGAGGTCACTTTCTGTGACACAGAGAATTATCACTATCATTATAACACTCACTATCTTATTAAACACAGCTTTGTGGTGTCTTTCAACTCATTGTTTTGGAATTACAGCTACAAATGTACTGTTTTGGTTCACTCTCACAGGTCCCAGTGTAGTTTTCAGCCACAGCAGGCAGCTGTTTATGTGGAAAAGCTTTGATAAACATGCACTGTACACTACCTGCCCAGCACCCAGTGGAAGACAGGCAAAGTTGGCAGCCAGCTGGTTTACAGTAATAGCATCTAGAAAGCCAACTTAATCCCTCAGGAGTTGGTGGAGAACAAAACAACGCTAAAAGGAGAGTGAACTTTGGACATTTATTCAACAGGTGGACACAAATATGAATCCAGATTAATACTCATTTTGTTCCATGTCTGCTGGATGTATAAAAAGACAACTGCTTGCTAACATTTACTATATTATGTAATATGTACTATATTATAATATGTATTTTTTTTGTTAAAAAAACAAACAATAAAGGTTTGAATAAACATTTATCCAAGACTGTGAGATTGCTGAAAAAATTGCATGTATGTCTGTCTATTTTCCATGTTTTTTTATGTGAACCTTACAACATAAATGATTTTTCTTTCTTTCTTTTTTTTTTTTTTTTTACTAAATCACCAATATGGAATTTCTTATGAATTTTTTACTTTGACCATCACATCAGTCTTAGCCACAGAAATGAGAAGTGAAACTGATTAAATACAGCTTAAGACATTTTCTTTGTGGTTTTAGACTCACTTCCTTTTAAGGAACGTCCACACAACTCTGCCTAACCTAAGCTGTGTACTTTTCATAGGTCTGTGAAACCAGACAGTTTACACATACACATAATGTTTGTGCGCGCACACACAGCACCATAATACTGTGGTAACACATACGTGAGAGAACAAGAAGGTTTTGAGCTTAGATTTAAATATAGGCACAGTACACGTAGATCACAGTTCATTCAGCAAGCATTTCAGAGGGCCTGTCCGCCGTAACTAAAAACACCATAACCATCTCCTGATCTTATTCAGGGGTGATGTGGAACTTCAGCTTCTGTATCTGATGGGCGTCCTCTGATCCCTCTCCATGAGGTGAGGACTGAATGTAGGGGTGTGACCCAGGATAGCTGCTATAAACCAAGCACTTCCCCAAAAGCCCCTGCATATATGAATCTGGAGAGGTTGTTACTGAGCTAACCTTAATTGGCTAATTTGAATTATGAAATGAGGTTTTGCTATTTTCTTCCTATATCAAAGGCAACCTGCATCACATGGGAGCAGGCACTCAGTGAATTGGGTGCAGAGGAGCTTTCATATCATGCCTGGAGTTGTTTGGCATGTTCTTTGCTGCAGTTGTCCAAGCTTTAAACATGCGCATGAGTGAGCAGGTAAAGGATTTAATATCGCAAATCTGATCTTTGTAGCTGTGAAAGGAGGTTACACTCGCCACTAATCCACCATCACTCTGTGCAGTGCGAGAATGAGAGAAGGGCTTCTCTGAGTCAATTAATTCTCCTTTGTCTACAAACTTTGTTGAGATCACCGAGTCTTTCTTCGCTGATAGGTTTGTCAAAGGTAAACTGACAGAAATGAGAGCTGCAGCACATTCACTCATCATTTCTCATTAACACTGCTGGCTTTGTTTTAATTAGCCGCTGTGACTGACACCTGTGTTCCTGTGACACTGTATTCCAGGCTGGTTTTATCCTCCTTCCCAGCTGTTGCTTGTCAATCATCCCAAAGTTGTCTCTTGTCTCTATCTCTCAAAATAGAACCACGTGTGTAAAGCTGCCTGCGCTGTTCGGTGGCCCTCAGTGGCAGCGAGGGATAAATGCTTGATTTTCCTTTCCTTTTTTTCCAGCTTAATGGCTTTGCTGCATAGAAATGTATAATGTGTCCACTGAATAAATGAAAAGCTCGTCTTTATGCGCTCACCACCACACTAAACACCATAAACACACAAGACTAAAAACAATACAAATCAGTACTGCAAAATGTCACTTATAAGCCCCACAATAATTTTCTACCTGCAACTGAAGTTAAATGATTTATTCATTTTAAGAGTTGTGCTTTAACTGTTTCTGTTTTTGCTTCCTAAATTTGGAGTGTGGGCAGAATGAGACGTAGTGTGGTGTGAGGGTTTGTAGCTGCACCACCTGTTTACACTGCAGTTGTTTTGGCCCAGTAAACACCTTATTCCCTTCACTAATGTAGGTGCAGGAAAATCCTCCTGTAACTTAAAGTGCAGTTATAAAGCAATTATGGTGTGATAGGTGCAACTTGACTTGCAGACTATTAATATTGTATATTTTTTTGACATCTGACAATGTTTTTCAGTTTTTTATTAACACACAATATCTGCATAAGCATGCTTATAGTATGATTAGCCCTTTAATAATTTTTCTGTGATCAAATTTTATTCCATCTCCTTGCTGGAGTTAGTTATACAATAATTATTAAGTCAAGCCAAGTCAATATTATTTATCCAATATATCCAAATATCGCAATTGACAAATTTGCCAAAAAAAGGGTCTTTACAATCTGCACAGCATACGACAACCTCTGTCCTTTGACCCTCCAGATGAGGACAAGAAAGAAAAAACAACATGGCAACCAAACATGCATAAGGATGTGAAGAATGTATTAGACATACTTTGTATATGTATGTTTATGCCCATATGTACCTGTCAGTGCTGCTGTACAGTATACCTGCCCCTTCAAAAACTCCATCACTACTTACCTATCACTATCTTAACCTGCCTGCCTCTCCCATATATTGGAATCACAGGAAAAAAAATTCAGGAAGCAACAAGCATAATCATAAAACAAATACATAGCATTCCCTCATATATGCGTGTGTGTGTGTGCAGGATGTGCACAGAAACACTAATAATTGCTGACTGGAGGGTTAGAGGAAGATTGTGTCATCACAAAAATGTCAACACAGATGCCCAGTCTGAAAACGGAAGCAAACTAATTCCCAAAAAATCTTTTACATTTTTTTTTTTTTATCTTGGTCGAGTGGGTTTCTTATCGTCTCAACTTATAGCCCGTAACTTAAGAAAAATGAACTATTTTAGGATTCAGGATCTACAAAAAAAGCTCAACTTCTGTATTTTATTGTTCCTGTCAGGCTAAATTGGGACTTTATTTGCTGAAGGACAATGATGCCACAGAAATACAATTACAGCATTAAAAAAAACCCTCCACACAAAAGTAGCAGGCCCACTCCAGACTGAGACCCGCGCTCTTCAGCAGGGAGAGACACGAAGCAGTGCCTGAGTATAAACAGAGGCCATGACAGATTTCACACAGTGTTCCTGTGCAAACACAGTGGGCTCACTGTTAGCCACTGCCATGCTGTCCAAGTCCCTCTGAGGATGGAGAGAAGGCCCGCAGATGGTCAAGCATTTTGAAATGATGCAAGAGAGACCTAATTTAAATAGTGATGACAGGATTGTCATATCCTTGTGTGCTCAGTACATGCACACGCAAACACAGAGCCACACATGTGCTGTGCAAACAAGTAAGACTCTGCTGCATATCTGAGACATGAAATGCCAAATCAAACAGACAGTGGAGCTGAATCATGTAAAGATAAGGTGTAGGCAGGGGATGATTCTCATCAGCATAGTCTACCTAAAGAAAAGGAAAAGATGATAACATATCCACGTCAGTTATCTTGAAATGATATCATACTGTTGTAACTCAGAGCATATACACTTATTAATAAGGAAGTAACTAACTGTTACCTAAACCTGAGGATCAGCTGTCTGACACAGTTTACCAAAAGGAAAGGCCAGTCTGTCGAGCTTTGCATGCCACAACAGTGCACAAAGAATAAGGCGGATGATGTATTTTTAAATCACCTATTGATAAAACTGAAAACACAAAAGCAAAAGTGTGAGGAATGGATTACACTGTGTGTTTATTTGCTTTAAGGTAAGCTGCAAATGTTAGCATGATGGGTCGCTTACCTTACGACCTACAGTGGAAAGCTAGCGTTATTATGCTAACTACATTATTATCTGGAGTTAGGTTAGAAACACGTTAACACCTCTACAACTTTGTTAAATAGAGTTAAAGGGCCAGTGTGTAATATTTGGCATGGTTTATTGTCAATCTGAATCTGAATATTCTACGCATTAATATGTTTATACAATTGTATAATCGCTATAAAATAAAATTTGTTTGGTTTTTGTAGCCTTATAATTATGCTTTTATATATATATATATAGCAAGGGCCTTGCTTTAGAGAGGTCGCCATCTTGCGCCGCCATGTATGTACGGCAG